>NW_028277178.1:8883333-9190000 GCF_051122295.1 Plectrocnemia conspersa | reverse complement strand
GCATTCCTATGTAATTATTAGTGATAATAATACAAATAAAAACATAACACATTTCATGTTTATAGCAGAAGGCAAAGCATTGATTCTAACAATTTTTTTATCAAATTTATTTTTAATTATGAATTCTTATTGAATAATCTCATAACAAGAATTACTTTAATTGTTAAGAATGGCGTTTTTTACAGAGTTTTATCTTACATTTAGCATACATTTGGATTTTTCTCAAAATTATCTTTAATCAGAAAAAATATCTGAAGAGCATTTTGTGTTACAATACATATAATTATATTATTACAAAAAAATATAAATACAAATTAGACATTATTATTTATATAAAATATATTTTGCTATCAGTATCCCCCATGTTAAAAAATTCAAATGGTTCAAAATAGTACAGCTTAGCTCATTTCTATATTTATTACCACTAAAAATATGATTTTTTTATAGCGCTTAATTCAATTAGGAATTTATTTATTTTGGAAATCTTAAATCCTTCTTTTTTTTTATGTATACATACTATGCAAACTAGCTTTGATCGAAGCAGGATATTTAACCTGAAATATTTGTGTCAAACCTGTATGATCCATAGTATTTCTTATTTTTTAATTATTATTAATTATATAAATATATTTCTAATGGATCATTACATATTAGGTTTCATCGATTTTACTAATATCGTAATGATCAATTAATATAGAGGTAGTTCGTGCACAAATATTATAAAATATGCTTATTTTAAATACAAAGTCATTGCTCAAAGTCGTTTAAAATTTTACCGACTTCGACTCCACTTATAAAATTATTTATGTTTGCCCGTAAGAATATTCATTGTCTCACTTGTTCCTGTTAAAGCGGCAATGCTCATTTTAAGGTTTTTCATCTGTGTTACGTCACATATAAAAATTAATATTTCAGCCCATTTCGCACAAAATAAAAATAATAATATATATGTAATATCACAGTAACTGGTTGTCAACTACTAAGGGATAATTGTGTTAGTTCAGCGTCCGTGTGTTTTGGATAAAAAGTGGAAGCTGTGACGTTCACTGATCTAATCTGATGCAATTAGGAGTTAGGGTCTGTCTACCAACATGGTACACAAAAATCAGATAAATTTAAATATTTTAGAAAAAGCTTTATTAGTATAATATACATTATATTTTATTTTTGCAGATTTTCCTAGGAATATTTTTAAACAAATTCAGACTTCCGTACAATATTCCCCTGGCCGTACTCGTTTTCTTATATATTTATTTATTATTAAAAAACACTATTATCTGATTTATTTTTTAATTATTTCAAACCTTAGTGTAAAACAAAATTATTTTAATTAATCGTAAATTAGACTCGCAGATTTGTTTGGATTTAACCTTGCGATGTTCCTCGACTAACTGAGGGCCGATAACCGCCGTGCCACGCCGAACCGGAACTAAACGAAAGCAAAATAAACTCTTCGCGGTCCTATCTTTGACTTTCTTTTTTGAAAAAAAACACTGCTATAAATCTAGGAATACGATGAAGGCTAACTGTGGCGATTTAAATGCAAATCTTATTCAGGCCATGCCTTAAGGTGTACTTGGCACGTTAGCTCATTCCACAGCCGAAAAGCCAAAGCGCTCTGACTGCACCAATTAATATACTAGAAACGTGCGACTAATAACTTAATAAAAATGTAATGCATTCATTTTTGCGCAATAAAATTTAAAATATATGGTACGTTTTTTTCAACTGATTTTATTTATCACTTCGCTTTTGGCGAGAGGAGAATAATAAATGCAATTATTTGCAGAATGCATAAAAACGTCATGAAGTCACGTCGGGTCATATTTAATCCATATCTTGTTTTATAATGATCAGATTTAAATAGCTACTAAATATTGCTAAACAACAATAAATGTACTACTTTCTGAATCAATGTATTGATTTATTTGCGATAAAAATAATAAGTCGCTCTCAAATGAGACTTAAAAAAGGAATAATATACGAAAAATATAAATTATATATTTTGCTTCGTTACTACCAATCATATTGCTTTTTTAAATTATATTGCACTATCAATTTCCGAATAACAAAGTATTACTGCTATAGTAAATATATACTGTTTGTGTAACGAAAATTGAGGTCACGATATCTGCCGTAGTTTTTATCTTATGGACATGAAACTTTTTCTAAAACGTATGTCATGATCTTAATTTTACTATCTGTAGATGAAATAAAAAACCGTGGGTTGTTTATTTCAGCTATATTTATAATTTTCTCACTTACTTAAAATGGTGCCACTCCACATTCAAAATTTCTCAGATAACACACAGAAGCTAATATTAGTCGTAACAAAACAATTCACACCCCAATATATGTTTTTACACAAAATTAATGTTTTTGCACAGCTACAATTATACACCTTTAAGTGCTTATTTTATTATTATGTATTTCCTACTAAAGTGCGATTTTGTTGACAAGTTGCGTGTCCCAATCAGCTTAATTTTAGATAGTAAAAACTCTATTTCTAAGGGTCTAGGACAGTGATGGCGAACATATAACACGTGTGTAAAAGACATTTTGAGTGACACGCATTGTTTAAGAACTAAATTTAAAAAATAAGAAATAAATAATTAATGCAATATTTTTGCATTTATGTTTTTATTAAAATGCTTTCAATAATAATAAGATATTCGTGATTAGAAAAAAATACAAATAGAGACAATTATTTTTTATAAACTTAATATGAAAGTCTCTAATAAATTTTTCGGCGTTTTTTCATCATTCCAAAATAAGCGCCACCAAAACTATGCTGTGCCTGGGACCTCCCAAGTACTTAATCTGCCACTGCTGCCATTTCAACTTTGCCTCCCGATAGCGACGTCTACATTTCTCTATATAAGTTATATATTTATATATGTTTATCAAATAAACTGTTACCAACTTTTCCGGCGTTTATTTGGCTGTAAAGTCACACCCCTTTGGCCTCAAAGCTCAAAACTTTATTTCGAATGATTTCAAATATATATATATATATATATATGGCCCAAAATCTCAAAAAATAAATAAATTGAACATAAAACAATATTTTAAAAATAGAAAAGTTAGTTTGAGATTTTAAAAATTTAAATTTAAAGTTTTTTTTCAAAAAATTAGAAGAGCGTAGTTTTAAAAATAAATTATAAAGCATTTATTTGAACCATTTAACCATCATGAAGTCTTCTAACCTTTCATAACGAGTTTTTTTATTATATCATGATAAATTGATAAATTTGTTTATTTAAGTGATCAAGATCAATATATTACTTGATGTAGTCCTGAGTCCTGACCTTTATACAAGATATCCCGTTAAAATTTAGTGAAATTTTTGCCCTTAATTAAAATATTTTACATGCTATTACATTTAACTTGAAAAAGATCGGACGACGTAGAATGCACTCGAAAAGTTGCCGAATGGTCTTTGCTTAATTATTGTGTTGCAGCTGCGCCTCGGAATTGTTTTAGTAAATTGCATTACTTTGTAGGATGTTATTTATGTCTAGTATTAAAACGCACACGTTATCATGACTATTGCTTTTTATCGACCCCCACCATACATATTCCTTAATTCAATAAAAAAAAATACAAATAAAAATATATTTAAAATTAATGATAATATATTTTAGTATAATACAATACGTGATTTAAATAATAAGACAATAGTTTATATTTAGCAACGCATATAACAAAGTTCGTCTAAAATTATTACGATTCGTTCGCCCAACGTACAATGAGTAAAATCACGTTTCACCATGTTACAGAAATTCGCGTGCCACGTCGACATGAATCGCACATTTATATATTACATCATATATAATAGAATTCCATTATATTCGAAATAACGTCGTCTTAATTAACGTTTATGTAGTATTAATATATTAACGCAATTAGAAGCAATTCGCTGTAAGATTTAACGTATATTTTTTTATAATATTAATCGTACAAGCATGTCGATGCAAACGATAGCAGTCGAGATTGGAGGCCAGCCTAAGGGTGGGGGGTTGGTTGGCTTTCTTAGCTCGATTGCGTGGTCAGACCAGCCGCTCGTGATAAAGTGTCGGTTGCGACCCTTGCACCGCTCAGGTGTCGTTTATTAAAGGCCGACTTGTCTTCGGGGGTTTGTTGCAGGCACACAAAGACACGCACGCTCCACAACCACCCCTGGCTGTAAACCAACCCCCGCAATAGAGCAGTAATTGGACGATAATCGGCCGGACGTGAAGGAGTCACGTGACAGCTTGCGACACATGCATACATACGTATAAATCCCCATGTATGTAATATACCTCATATCCTCATATATAGGATGGATTAAAATTTATATTCATTGATTTATTAAAATGGACATAAATAATTAAAATAGATATTCACAATTATGCTGCAATCATCCAGCCAATCGCTGCAGTTGCTTCTAAGAATGGCAAAATAGGTATACGCCTTTAAAAAGCGACATTCGCTTGATGGGCATCGTCCAAGATCGTATTGCATTGCAACGGGAATCTTATGGATCCGGTGATTTATTATATCAGTGACCGTTTCGCAACAAAGTAATATTTTTTCAATGACGGAGAATATTTACTTTGATAACAAAACTCGGTTTTATTTATGTGGTCGTAACTAGAGCTGTGTGGTCCAATTTTTTTATGCTATTATCTGGTTTCCTTGTTGATGGATCATCATTTTGGTCACAGTAAAGTTACGCAAGTTTTGAGACAATGACCCTTTCAAACATGGTCATATGCGTGTGCTTTTTTTTATTATAAGATAAAATATTTTGCACAAAACTTTACAGCTTCTGAGATAAATTTATAGGAATATGTAAGAGGTCTGTTTATTATAGCTACTAAATTAAAACAAGGTATAATATACTAATTAATTTAACGAAACAATATACAACAATCAATATTTTTTGCGCAGATAAAGGTCAAAATTATCAAGCAAATTATTTTATATAATAATTTGTGTGGAGAATATAACAATTCTTGTTTAACAAGGATCGTGTAAAATATTTAAGATATCCTCTTTATAGCAATATTTCATATTTTAAATATGTCATATACATACATATAACATATGTGAGAATAACATATATTAATATTTTATTATTGCTTAAACGTAGTAATGTAAACCCCAAAGCCTTTTAATGATAATAATACAAATAATGAGTCTATTAATTAAATTATTTTTTTATTAATTGTAAATTAAACAAACATACATTTTTTTATTATATGTAGCATAAGTTGGTGTTTATTAGTTTCTAATTTTTACTTAAACAAATTACTTTTTTAGAAATTGTTTATAACTTAACTCATTGGATGCGTTAATCAAAAATAAATATTAAAATAAATTGTTTTTTTTTTTTTTTTGAAAAATGAAAATTTTACTTTGATGCTCTGTTTAAATGTTCTGATTTATTAATTTTTATTTATTTAAAATGATATTTTATGTTTATTCACAAAAAAGTTTTTTCCTAAAAAGCATTTTTTTACTGATTTTTGCGTAAAGAGATAAAAAAAATCAATTGAGCGACTTTAGTCGATTTACGCGTTCAAAGGGTCAAGGTGGATTTTAAGGTAATTTAAATTTTATTTATTTTGCTTATTATAATCTAAAATAAAATTAGTATAAAAACTGGTACAAAATTCCCATTTTTGTCGTTAAAATGAATTATAATCATCGTTGAAAAACAATAATGAAATAATTTTAAATTGTGATAATATGTATTGCTATGTGTGTAAAACAACATTGTTAGTGAAAAATCACTATTAGTGATAATAAGTAACAATTCGCTCAGTACTCCATGGAAAAAATTGTTGTTGTAATAAAGATTTTAAATTCATCCGATACCTCATTGCATGCCTCAGAACAATATATATTTTTTTTAATTTATTTTTTCTTTCACTTAAGTTTTAAAAGATTTTTCTATTTTTCGGTATATTCTTATTTTTATTGTATTGCAGCTAATATCAAAATTTTAAACATGAAAATGGTTATAAACTAGTAATATGTTTTGTATTGTAAAATTATTTAAAAAAACCTTAGAGCAGTTTAGTGATAATTTCTTTTTTTTTGTTATTTCAGTAATTAATTATACAGCTGAAACTTCAAATACCGCAAAAACTTACTAAAAATTTAGTTATCAAAATATATTTATATATAATATTGATAGAAATAAAAGCACGCCCCGTTTTTTGATTTACAAACAATACAATAAGACCCCCGACTATATGCTACACTTATTATACTTACACCTAAGAGGTATAAGCTTTGTTGTTTCCCTGAAACATTAACACTCGATACGGCGTAAAATCCCAGCTAAAATTTCTCAGGGAAATTTTCTCAAGCAGTTTCTATTTATCGTACATATTAAGTTGCACATCGTTTCTTTAAATGAAATTATTATTTTATCGTTTTTATATTTGTATTTTTTTAAAATGCAGTTTCGGTGTTTCCTAATTCATAATCAATAATTGACAGTAAAACTTTTTATGTAAATAAAAACCATAATAAACAACAGATAACTTCAACACTTACCGTTAAATACATAGTATATAGCGTAATCACACTAACTCACTTACTTCAAGTATTGAAAACTACATTTAAATTAAACTTAAATCTATATATTAGGTATTTTTTTAAATGTTTATTTTTATGTTAACGATTGAAAATATACTTTATTTTACTTTTTGGTCAATTTTAGAGGCTTTAATGCAAAATATTCCGATAACCCTATTTTCACATTGTCTGAATTTTGAATTTATTTCGTTTAGAAAATAGATTTAAAATTCAGTTACTTTGCTTTAACAAATAATTATCTGTAGACGTAGACGCCTTCGTGAGAAATTCGAGATCTGATTTTTTGTTATGTTCTTCTAATGAAGTTTCCTCTAATTGAAAATTTTCTGAAAGTTTCGGTGAAGGTAGAGATTCATTGTGACGGACAATAATTTTTTGACGTTTCTGAAATCAGCGCAATTTTTTTTTATCGGAATCAGCTATCAACAAAAATTGTCTTGACTAGTGATATTATTTTTTTTGCTATTGTATTTCTCAAGTTTTCCGATAAGCTGCTCTACTGAAATTTCACAGGAGAAAACTAAGATTGGTGTCGCGAGTTAAATGCCTTCATATAATCGTACCCCTTAAGCCAAATTATTTGTAGCACAGACACACAATATCGATTTGGAAAAATTGATTACCCCGCCCGCCCGATATTCTCGTTTGCGATGCGAGATTTCAAAGTTGAAAGTGTGCCCCCAAAACATCATACCGAAACTTTAACCCTTATTTAACTTTAACTCGTAAACTCGAACGCGCTCGGCGCTCGCACACACATACACACAATTTCTTTTACAGCCAAAGGTTGAAAGGGTGGTTGGCGTGCGTTTCGAGCTTTCGGTCATATTGTACAATATTATGGCTGTGGGGTGCGATTCGAGATTTTTAGCCGCCTTTATGAGCTCACGCCTCTATTAGCCGAGTTGTGGTCGATACGGCTCGCGTGCTGCGTAAAGTCGCACACATACAGGCATTTAGTATAGTATTTCGGATATCTTATGTGGCCGACGGAAAAGTGTGATTTATGCGGTGGCGGGTCTAGTGGCAAAAGAAACACGCGGACACACTGTATCGAACGTTTTATGGCGACGATAAATTCGGTCAAGCAACGACACCTACGCACGACTCTTCTGAAAGACGTGAAAATTATGTTATGTAGGTGGTAATAGAAATTTGATTTAGGTGAGATTCTAAGAAAAATATGTGTGATAGACGATGTACGCGATTGTATATTTATCTCTTTTATCATAGTTATATATATTTATATGTACATAGCAACACAATTTTTTTTTATTGTATAGGTCCCAGAAATATATAATATAATATAACACAATATCTGACCTATAAACAAAGCAGTAAAAACACAGGATTTAACAATTGAAAGGGTGACAAAAAAAATAAAACGTATTACTATGTCCATAATGACGGTTCTTATAGTTCATTACCATTCAAAACGTTATAATATCTATGCAGGCATTTAAAATTTAGTTATACTTCTAACTTTCTGGTATCAATTTCGCTTATAATTGTATTTAAATTTAGTAATTTAAAATTATAATAAATAATATAATTAAAACGTATTACAAAAACATACGTAGGAAGGGCTTACTGTGATTCGATAAAAAGTAAATGATTTATGAATTTAGGATAATAACACACATGTCAATTATAACATAATTTTACCCTTATTATTTTAAGAAATCAAGCATACAATTTCCAAAACCGCTTTACATAAATATAGAATATAAAAAAACTTTAATTGTATTCTACAATAGAATATATGTATTACAAAATGCGTATGTGTATCTAAAGATTCAATAATAAAATAATTATGGTATTATTATTGAGACAATTCGTAAGATTACAAAATCGTCGCGTCGCAATTAGTTTGTACTAATTACATTGAGTCAAATTCATTCGTTAGAAACAAATAAAAGATCATTCTTAAATCATCTTGATTGGACGAGAAATCCAGGGATATTTAGCACGTTGATCTCTTCCCGTTTCTCTGAATAATTTCAGAACTTTCGCTTAAAACTGACACATTACCGCAGATTTGGCAAATAAAAAATATCACCTCAGATGAAGTTAGCGCCGAATTAACACATGACAAGTTTAGAGAAGCAATTTCTAATTCGTTTGTCCAATCTGGTCTATTCAGTCACATTTAATATTCTGTCATGTATTCTGAGCTATACTACAAAATTTATAGAGTCATATATAATAAAATTATAAATTAATAAAATACAAATGCGAACTCATGACTTTTATAGTTGTTTCTAAATTGTATATTAATTTAAAGGTTCACTGTTTACAAACTAACTTATTTACTAACTTTTGCCAATTATTTTTTTACTGAAAATATATTTCAATAGCGAAAAATATCTATAAAATTAAAGAGTTCACTGACTAAATATGTGTAATTGAGGTCTCTAACTTTATTTTCAAATGTTTCGTAAAAAAAACCTTTTAACGCGTTAAAAGCGTCATAAATCAATTTAATTTGTTTTACGACATGGCGGGAAGATATGTTTAAGCCTTTAATCGTCAAGTGCTATTGTGCATTTTACACGTGTCAGGCGCTAAAGGGATTAACTAAAAGCATTTCAATAGCTGTTCAGCATCTTCTAAAAGTTCTATTGAATTATATTGAAAAAAAGCACAACGTCTTTCATAACGACAAATCTTCACACTGTTAATACTTTAATGCAACACAAAAATAAACACTAAAAAA
Source organism: Plectrocnemia conspersa (assembly GCF_051122295.1). NCBI lineage: Eukaryota > Metazoa > Arthropoda > Insecta > Trichoptera > Polycentropodidae > Plectrocnemia > Plectrocnemia conspersa. The sequence goes on along the minus strand of NW_028277178.1, from coordinate 9,180,690 downwards.
ACAGATTAGTAGAATATAACAAATCCAATTACACCCCCTAAATTTTCATAATTGATCATCGCAGCAAAAAATAGGCAATCACAAAAAATATACATACACAGGGTGCTTAAGAATTCTATACTGTCACAAAAATTCAACTTTAAATATGTATAAATAGCCTCACACTACTGACCTAAGCTATATTGCAAGTCTTATGAGCGTATGTATGGTGGGTCGATCGATTCATAACACTAAACGTGTTTTGGAAAAAAAAAAAAAAAAAAAAAATTTTAAACGGTATCGTAAGTATATTTAAAAGCTCTATTTCGTATAAAAAATTCAGGTCTATATCTTTAAAAGGAACCAAATACGAGCGTTAACTATATGCCAAGTCGCATAAAAGCTCGTTCGGGGGCCCGGTCAATATACCGTAAGACTCGTTTTTTATTAAAAAAAATAATATTTTTTTTTTAAATGCAAATTAAGCTACTAAACACTTTTTGCATACGACATTTTTCAGTAGGATTTTATTTTGAAAAGTTATGACACTTTTAATTTTTACATTGGCCGCCATTTTGTAAAAAAATTTTATATATTTTTTTCATACAAAACGTATAGGGGGTGCTCGGTAGTTCTATACGATACATAGCTCCTATATCAACACATTCATTTAAAGTTTTAATAAGACTACGCCAATATTTTATCAAGAACTTTTACCTGAGCTTACGACTTAAAACATACGAGAATTCATATAAGCTCAAAACCAAGTAAAGCTACGTCAACCATCAGAAGAAAGCAGCCGCTTCCCTCTTAAGTTCAACCCTGATCTTTGTAGAAAGCTGGATCATTAAGACGCAGACATATATAACAATAATTATACAAACTGTACGTGAACTAAAAATAGTTGCACAGTTTTTCAAGGGTCCTATTTAGTTGCCTCTAATGTATGTATATATGTAGTATATATTAAAAATTCTCATAGTTAACCCTTATGTTTGTCTGTATCACTAAAAGCACAAAACAACTTGTGATGTGACTTTTTACAGATCGTTTTGCTGAAAATAAAAATATTTTTTTTAATAAATAAACTAAATTTTATTTTTAAATATCTATGAAAAATATCATGAAAAGTAAAATCATAATTTTATAAAAAAAACTATGAAACTTAAATCTAGCTTTTTAAATATTTACACTGATAATAACTATTATTATATTAACTCATGACTTTATATATATATTTTATGTAAAACTTTAGCGAAAATCCCTTTAGCAGACATAATTTTTTCATATGTATATGTGTGATCATACTGTAGTGAACTTATAAGCTCATTTGTTTGTAAATAGTGAATAGTTAACTTTAATTGAATATTGAATCCAAACTCAAGCCAAAATTAAAATCCCGAGATTTAAGAATTGCAATTTGACGATCCCAGGATATCGAAACTGGTCCGGGATTCGTCAAATTTCATATTGATATACAATAAATTATATATAATTTATATTTACCATATACTTATTACATTTATAAAATGTTTATGCAATATTTGCTTTGTTTTTTTTTTTATAAAAAGTCCGAAGGTTGAGAAGACTAATAAATACGCGCTTCGAGTGTCTCCGATATTTGAAGCTTATCTTTCAATAAAAGTTTTTATTGTTTTCTTAATAGTTTTTGGAGTTGTTACTAAAAACATGCTATGATGTTAATCGCATGAGTTGCGATTTATTAAATATATTATTTCAGTGCATTGATTAAATTTGTTCGCTTATGTTTCTTACAGTTTTTTCGCAATCGTTTTAGCATGTAATAAATACTATTTATTTAGATTGGAATTTATCTGGAATCCCGAAATTCCATGAGTGTTCTCAACATATTAAAACTCGAGCTTTGTATAAAAAGTTTTAAAAATATTCTCTGGACTTTGCACTTAATATTTACTCGTTTGACTATTCTTGTCATTCACTATAATAGTTATCCTGTAAACTATGTGTGCAATGTGACATTTCCTTTTGTTGAGTTATTATTTTTTTTATTTACTTTAAAGCATAGCAGAGCTTTCTGGCCATTCTCTTCGAAAACCTCAATTCAATTATGGCAGTGCTCAACTTCCAACAACTAATTATTGCCGAGCTCGTCTCCGGAATCGTTTTAAGCTGAGAGCTTTGATGCGTGCTGCATGAAGGGGATCCGAACTAATAACAATCATAATTCGAAGAAGCGTGGTGGGATTATTGAGATTAAAGAGTCGAGCTGACTATCTAACCATGAACGTGATGCTTTTGCGTGGTGGAGTTTCATATTTGCGTTAAACGTTCGCTTTTTACATTTTTTTTTAATAAATTGCCTGTAATATAGCTCCTATTAAAATATTATGCACGTACATAATATGTACATGCACACGGAGCAATACATGCATTATTCAAAAATGATCAACACGAAAACAATATGCACGTAAATACATACAAGGTGGTATATTAGTCACTATACCATTTAAAATTTAGATAATTTTTACTGATTTTTAGTATTTATTTACTTATTTTACGATGCGTAATTTTTTTTGATTAAAAGATACGTCAATTTCAACCGAAAGTGTCACGAAAGATAATGTTTTATTTATAGAATGTGTTCATAGACTATTTGCTAATTTTTCTTTATGCTTCAAGGAGAAGCATTCTATTCATCAGGTAAACAATTTATCAGTGACCAAGGATTTATGGATTTTATGCTAGTTTTAGACCCTAATCATATTAGTTTGTGGGATACATATTCGACAATCGATAGGTACAAAGATTTTATTAAAAGCTACCATGAGAAAAAACTCGTGTTTTAATGTCATGATCTTAACATTACATGTGCGCTGGCAAATGAGAATAATTCAACAAACAAACATATAAACAGACTATAATGAAATGTTGAAGGTCGTGATTTAACTAGAAAAACACGTGGGCGAAGCCGAATATGAAAATTATAATTAAATGTTATAAAGGGAAATAATTTAAAATCCTTTTTTAATGAGTGGCTCTAATCTGGATAAGTATTTTTAATAAAAGATAATATTTTCTATAATAATTTTAATTCCTCTTGTCCAGTATGCTTAAAATTTAATTTGTATCTTGTTACGGCGATTTTCGCATTTCGTGAAATATTCTATTTGACCAGTGACGTCCCTCGAAACACGTAATTACATTGAAAAGCCACAACAACCACGTCCAAGGCTTTCATACAGCGTGCTTGATAATTCAACGTGAAAATAATGCATCACGTCTAAATTCGTCTATCGATTCGGAAATTACAGTCCAAAATGCACGTACAGTTTAGGCTTTGGCTCAATTTCCATACGAGACGCGGCGGCAGTAAAGGCACGAATCGGCTGCCTACCGTTGCCTGGCAGCTCGATTAATTTGCTTTGAAGGGCGATTATCGGACCGATCGAAAATTGATAAGGGCAATTTATGCAAAGTTCATGTGGCAAGGGAGCTGTCCGACCCTTAAACACCGCCGCTCTCTCTTATTTTCGCTTCCAATTGTACCTATGGATTAAACTAGAACCGCGAGAATTTGTGACGCAAAAATATATATATATATATTGAAGTACGGGATATCAAAAAGATAAAATTACCTAATAATCCCTATTATATTTGATTTTATCATTACAATACCATAGTACTCGATATATATATGCAAACGCGTGTAACATTATTTTTTATCTAAATAAACTGTGGATGATTTACTTATTATATCACATTACAATTAGGTCATATTCTTTTGATGGCCGTTGGGACTATGCCTGTGGCCATCCAGCTCCTTAATACGCTGGCATTGCACATTGGCCTATGAGGAGCTGGTCCGGTTCGTATCATTTAATTTTGATATTTTATCAAAATTAAATGAACGTCTTAAAAACTAAAAAAAGTGTTTACAAAACTTTAGTAAAACTAGTATATGGGTGCAAGCAAGATAATATAAGATCTGACGTGTTGAAATATATCAAAAAACCGGACATCTAACGTACATAGGCAACTCGAAGCCTGCAAAGCGGTTAACTTTGAATCATCCTGTTGTTCTGGTTTTATTCTAAAAACAGATTGTACCTTAGATTTACAATAATATAATGATCCCAATGTATTTTTTAACTGTACAGCATTTACTTTTTGTATACATTCATAAGAATATAACAAAATGTCTGCTTGAGTCACAGGAAAAATAATAAAATCCTGTCTTACAGTGTACATAAAATGTATCCGGTTGCTGGTGACGTTGAATTGCTTTCGAATAAGCGCAGACATGATAATGAGTGGTTCATTTAATCAGATGTCGGTCGGTCGGGGGTAAATCACAATTCAAAGAAAAGGGAGCCGACTGTGGGGTAATACCAGAACAGGAGATAGGTTCTTTTCGCTTTCATAAACTTCCATTAGGAGTCCTTGAAGCTCTTATACAAACGTCTGTCACTGTCAGTGAATGGGATAAAATAAAGGTGAATCACAAAAGCCTTCATTATTTTTAAGATATATTATTATTCACGAGGAACACGCTCGGAAAATAATAATTTCAAACTAAAACGCCGTGAAATTAACTTGCTCGTGTAAATAACCGTCTTATGTTTATGTCACGGTAATGTTATTCGTTATAGTATTTCTACTTCTGTAATATATAGAATTTTTAACAAAGTGTGTTTTTAAGAATGATACAATACAACTTGATATTACTCTAATTTAATAAACCATAACTAAAATAACAATTTACATGATTTATAAATCATTACTAATAAAATGTATCTAGATTAATTGAAATCGATATGTATGGTACATATTAGATATTAAAAATTATCTAATATGTATTCAACAATATTTTGAAAAATATAGTTGCGAAACGTCTACTTTCTGTACAAACCCAAACCTTACGTAAATGAAATAACCAAACCAATTTTTTTTTTATTTTATTTTTAGATCTAATCTCTACTATATTACTCAAATTGAAATAAAAAACATTAAGTTACAGTCCAAATTTCTTTTCATCGACTTTTGCATCGAAGTAATGAAATTAATTAAGGACAATTTTATAATCAATCACCTCCACTGTTTCATCGATAAAGTGAGTACCTTCCATTACGGAATAAAAGAAGCACCCCGATCATTTGTCTCTCTGGATTTCGCACGGTTTCACGGAGACATTTTTTGCTGTATCTTTCGCCACCTTGACGAACGTAATACACTCAATCTGACCCTTATAAATTTATTTTACTTCTATTGGAAAACGTTACTCTTCCTCAATATAAAACAGTCCACTTTTGTGTCGATTGGCACATTTCATGTGAGTTAAACGCATTTTTTCGGTCACTTGTGGTTTTTTCCGGGTATATAATTGTATGGGACGTTTTCATGTGCTACGTATTAGATTGTCTACATGTACTTCTTTATCAACTGTTCCGTTTATCTTTGTCAAATAAATCTTTTCAAATAATAGTTATTTTTATCCTTAACCTGATTTATTAAAAGTCTTAAATTAATAATAAGTTATAATTAACAAACTATAAAGTTTATCTTGTCGTTAACCTAATTGAGAAATACACATACTGATTCTTTACTCAATTTGTGGACGGTTTGCCATTATAGTAATGAAAGCTGACGGTAAATTGGTAATGACTCAAAAATAAAATAGATAATAAATCAGCGATCAAAAGTACTAAGAAATCCAATCAAAGATTACGCATATCTTAGACTCGTTTTCAATAACAATATTTTAGTATTACCATTTTTAAATAAATCTTTTAATATATCTAAGCACTTTCATAACATTTTTCTCGTCCACTTATATTTATATTTATATATTATATATTAATGTATTATTCGCAAATATATGAAATTTATATTTTTTTATTTTATTGTGTAGTATTTACTAAATATATTGATGTAATTATTTAGAAAACGACGTTTAAATTAAAATTCTAGAGAACTTTATTGCAATCTGATAATACAAAATTATATTATATAGTCAAAATTCACCGCAAAAGTTGAATACGTTCAATATATGCACACGCGTTTAGATATACAGAATTTAGTATTCATATCACACTTCGAATTGTGCCTTTGCGGGATATTTCTTTGGAAGTTGCGCGTCGGAAAATTATCGAGTGTTTTTCCTTCCAACTCGAGATAAACGGCAGAGGAGTATTGAAGTTAACCCTATTATTGTAATGCCCGGACGTCTTACGTGTGATTCATAGGCAAAGTTAATGCCTTGAAGTTGAAATGAAAATGTCCAAATCGTGAAATATACCTCATCTTTTTGCAGGGTTCCGGTTTAAACATGTCCATATATCATGGCTGACTTGCCCCCACACCTAGTGAGGTAAGAGAGCGCACTATGCCGCAGTTTTCGAATTATTATATTCATATGACTTTTTTTAACAATCCTACTACTATTTCAATTCTTTGCGAGGAATGATTACCAAGAATACAATTCAGAATACATCAGGTGCTTCCACCGAGCGCATCGGTCTCCTTTTCGCAAAAAAGAAAAATATTTATGGTTATAAGTTTGCGGAGGCGTTATAAAAACTTTTCCTTCTTGATTTATGTACTTATATATCCACTCGCTCTTGAAGCGGCTGTGTCTCATTTTTTTGTAGATAACGAAAAAAGTTATTATTGCTCAGTGTCAGGTATGTAAATAATTTAATAACAATTACATTGAACAACAAATTTCAAGTTAATTCATTAAAAATAAAAATAAAATGGGATGTGATAACCAAAACACATCGTTGATTAAAAAAAAGCTTCTATATACGTTAAAATATTTCTCGTCTTATTAATTTTTGAGCAATACAGATGTATATGACATGTTAACAGTAAAGGTAAAATAAAAACTACATTAATAAATAGTTTATCGGTCAAAAAACATACCACGAAAAATGGGAATGCCAATATATTATTTGTGGTTTTTCTTTTAGTGTTTTATTTTTTCTGTAGCATTAAGCCAGGAGCTTTCGATATAGAAACGATAAATAATAAAAGTATGTATTATTAATGATATAGAGTTAAATTTATTGCTGCTTTTGTATTTAAAAATTCTATAATATATTTTAATTTAAAACAATGAAAATCCAAGGGCATTGAAAAATATGTTTCGAACATTCTTACCTGTAATATGGAAATCTAATCTAAAATCATGGAATACTAAAGCATTTTTTGAAGAATCATTTTATCATAATTTTATGCAAGAAGTGAAAAAAATATGGCAAAGATAATAATTTAGCATTTAATATTTTATTTTAGCTGCTAATTAACCAGGCATTTGCCACTTGTATAAAATATTAGGTTGATGTTACTAGCAAACTAGTCAAAAATGCCAAAGAATTGGATCTAAATTTGAAAGAAGAAAGTTTTATTTTCAACAAAAATGAGAAACGATGTTCTTATGAAATGTTAGGGCCAGATAAAATAAGACTTATTCTTAATAACGGTAATAAAATTAACAGCCAATACAAATTTAACCAAAAAGATTACTTAATATTTAAAACAATCAAGGCAGATATATTATTAGAAGTGTTTAAAGCCGTGAATGATGCTATTGCATGCAATAGCATCATTCACGGCTTTAAACACTTTATAACTATATTTGTAAAGAGGTTCATTGAAAATATTTTAGGTTCGGCGGGCCAGAAAGCAAAATTTAGATAGACCTCAAAAAAACAATACATAAATCGAAATTTTCACTAAAAAAATTAATTGTGATGCTCCCAAATACCATATATTTTTAATTGGCCATATTCATCAACTGATTTTCTTGAATTAAGCTATTAACATGTCATCATTTTGCAGATTAATTATTTTCGAATATAAGTTATGTGTAACTTTCTAAATTATACAGTCAAATGCATATTTAAAAATCAAAGGTATTCTGCATTTTTTTGTGGAAATACAGATTTTTTAAATTGTTCATACCATGGGAAAACATAAAACAAGTTGACATGAATTGTGACTCGGCCAGTTGTCATTGAAATAATTTTACCACAGTGTAAGTTTCATATATGAGCACTGTTTTTTATTTTAGTTCAATTCAATATTTGCAGCAGATTAATTTTTTAATAAAAAAATTCAATGGTAACATTAAATAGTTGAAAACACTCAATTATATTAGGAATATCTATTAATTTATCAATTTTTATAAGTCTGGTATATCCAATTCAATGGTAATTTTACCATAAAACTTATATTTTCAACTTTTTGTCATTTAAATATCCAATAAATAATGAAAATATATTTTCTTTTATATACTATAATTCCGTTGATTTTTCAAAGGGCACTACTAATTAACCCCACTTTCCTTTTTATTATAGAAAAGACTTCAAATGGTGATACTCGAATCACATTATCGTATCAGCGTTATCAATTAAGCCGATCTATTTGAGAGTACTTCCATTAGAAATGGGAATCCAATAAGGTATGTTTATAATAAAGTGAAATTCCCTTGAAAGATGCCTGCGACCTTTTAATTAGAATAATACGAGTAAGAGAAAATTCGCGTAATTAATTACATCCACCATTTAATTTCCCCTCCCCAATTAGCATCTCGGATTTATCTTTGTTACGGTCGTCGGGGGGCCAAGGGCGAATCGTCCTGGGACCGTTCGCTTTGGTTCCTTTTGTTTTTATTTTTCGACAAATGAAGCAAAATCTCGTTGGTAATTTATGGCGAAGAGCAAACTGAATAATCTCAAACGAAATATGCTGTGATCAAATCTCGCACTTGATAAATGATTCATAAGCTAGGAGGCGCTCCAAAGCGAGGACCTCCACTGTTCTCGCATTTCGTCATAATTTCTTTTTTTGTGAATTGAAAACTCCACCTCTGTCTCCAGTGTAATATGTTAAACATGTTGTGACACAAAATAAGCAAAAGCTTTGTTATACAAGCGGTCTAATAAAAAACATATTTTTAGACATTCAGTAAAAAAATGTTTTGAGCTAAGCTTCTTATATTTAGGGTTACCAGATTCAAACTATAATAAAATAAAGACAATTTTTTCAGTTAAATGTTTCCATTACAAATAAAATATATCTAACGCGTTTTATTGCGATACATACACGGATTATCCGGTTTGCGGATAATCCATACCTAAAATAAATTCAATTTTTAAGTAAATTCCAATTTTTTAATGAGAATTAGCGTCTGTTGTGACATACTAAATAGACGCTGTAGTGGGTACTAAAATATTAATAAATTCTGTTAGTTATTATAACCAAAAAGAGACATAGATAAATCTTCAAAGATTTGTTCAAAACCAATTGAGCTTCTGAAGTAAAAGATATTTTTAAATGATAAGGTTGCCACATAAATTGTAATATTATGCTTCTCCTAATCCAAATTATTAATAAGGGTTTAACTATAAATATAGTTATTTTATTTTCGATTGAAATTTATCAATTACATATTATCTTAGTATTGCTTAAAGCACCCAATTTAATATTGCTCCATTATTTTCATAAAATATTATTACAATGATAGCGTGCATATTATTGATTTAATTCAGGGATAAATATTCATCATTATATGGCGATAAAAATTTTAATATTTTAATGATTATTCGATTCGTTTTTATACCTATCAATAAATAAGGGCATCGGTAGGCTGTTTGCGTATCGCCGAGGGTGAAAATAACCCCCCGTTCGACAGTGGATATCACGATTAATCATCGTATTATGAGGCTAATGGAATTAGTTTTAGCCAGCTGCAGCTGCGCTACTGGCCATTGGACACGTAACCCAATTTCATAGTAAAAGTCTATTTTATATTTTAGCGCAAACATAAAACGTGTATGGGTCGCCTGATGCGTGTGGGACACCGAGCCGCATTGGGTGTCAAGAATTTTCCGATTAAGGGGTCTTTTAACTGTTACTATAAATTTTCTAATGCAGTGCTGAAGACAAATATATTTTTTTCTTTATTTGTAATATATTTTATCACAATATACATTAAAATGTACCTATTCTAATTATAGTACAATACTTAGATTGTGATAAAAAAGTGCAAACAAAAATTCGGTAATTGTGATCACCCGTTACAGAACCATTTTAAATTTAATAATATTTAAAATAAATGATTTCTTAGTCAATATTGCTATTTTATAATAAAGTAATTGCACCATAAGCAGATAATACTAACACTAACTTTATAAGAAGAGGAAGATAGTTAAAAATACTGTCCCATAACTATTATTGATCTCGGTGGTAGAAAATTTGAGGTTGTTAGTTGTTTTGTCGATATTAAATAACACTACTCAAACTGGAACAGATTAATTATAATGAATCACTTTAAATAGTCAATTATGATTCTATAAAAAAAAACAATATTATACATTGTGATGTGTCATATAGAAAATTTTATATACATTCAATCATGATTAAATTTAGATTGTACTCAAATCAAAAATATGTTTAAAAGATACAAGAATACAAGTCCTGATATTATTTTTCTGACAATATATTGATTAATGGAGTTGAGAAACATTATTGACCTGCTTTATTTTTAGGTAAAAATTAATTAGTGTAATAAAAAAATCCGACAATTTTGCATCGATTAAATTTTTTCTAGAAAATCATACTGTATTTAAAATTTTAAATTTATTGCTGAAAAATATCTGTGCCTTTTCTGGACGAATATTTTCTGAAACAATTTTTTTCTTTAGTTTATAAAAACCACAATTATAATATTATTGTTAGATTTATTCGCAGATATAATTGCGTCAAAGTGTATTATTTTTTTTATTTACCCAGTACTACAAAAGAGCGACACATTTTTCAAACTGCTGATTTTGGTACTTAAACTATGAAACCGCTGGAGTTGCTGGAGTACATTGTTATTTAGTATTATTATTTACTAAATAAAATGTCATTTATATATACTTTGTTGTTAAATAATGGGAGAAGCAAGTAGGAGGTACATATTTTATTCTCCTCTGTCATCGTGAAAATGGTATAAAAAGTCAGAACTACAGAATGAGCAGCCTTCAACCTTTAATCGAAAGCAGCCAAAATAATAATTGTAAAAATAAATTCAATACACGTGCATGGCATATATTTGTAGCAAACAGACAAACCGAAGTTTCTTAATTTCTGAAGAAACCCTTTTTAAAAGTCAGTGTTAACGAAGTTGCCATGAAGGGACATTATCAACATTTTAATTTAATAATTTCTTACTAATTGGCAAAACTTGTGTACAAAACCATGAGAGTTTGTGTGAACAGTGTATTTTTGTTAAAAGTTGGGATCGGAAGTTGCGAAGTTTTGCGAAGTTGCGCATATGTTTTTCGTCTTATGCAAAATAATTCTTACTAATTCGACACACGTGTATTACATTATACGTTTGTTGTTGCTATTTTATTTATATAGCAAGTATCATAACTTGATCTAGATTGTTTTATACATAAATGATTGACAGTCACGTCAGATTTAGTATTAGGTTGTTTCAAAGAAAACATCAGATTTTAGCTCAACTTAAATCTTTCTGAGGGTTATTCGTTAGATGTGTAATGCCTGTCTTTGCAAAGAGGATATATAAGAGCCGTAACGGCGAGCGAACTTCGACTGCTCCATAAATTCGAAAGACGAGGATTTGTGTCGTTACAGTCTCGTTTAGACTTCCATCTTTATTTGTCCGCAAAGACACATCTCAGTTGACATAACGTAAAACTATCTAACGTCCGGCAGACAATGCACATACGATTCTTTGGTAGCCTTTGTGCACTATGTGCGTTTTATGGCTTTCCGATCTATGTGGAAACTTTTAATGGTACCTTAAATCGCTCGGACGTGCTGTATCTTACTCTGTATACAATATATTTACGGCTAGCAAATTTAATGGATTGTATTATATTTATTTATTGCGAGGGGCCCGAATAAAAATATGGGGATTTGAAATCAGATTATATTGATTTTCACTACAGTTAGTCTAGGGGTTATATAATATTTTGAAATATTGATACGTTATTTATATAAAATTTTAATTTAATAAATTGCAACTACGATACTTTTTAATTGAAAGAAATGTCGTGCTTAATAATTGCACAGTATTATTTAACAATTGGAGTCACTCCCTCAACGAAATGATTGACAAGTCTAAAAACGATAGAAAATCTTTTAGTCTAATTTATATTCTTTTTAATCATAAGCTATGGTGACCAAGTACAGTTTTAAATGACAGAGAAAAAAATTCTTTGTTAAAATGGGACACCACCGTGAGAAGACATTTTTGCAAATTGCGTCAATGTACTGGGCATGAAGTAGAAAAAAATAAATTATGTATGGTATTGCTATCCTAAATGGCCGTTTGTAATCTACTCTAGCGGTCAACGACACTCTATTTAAAAACTACTGTTTGTTAATTGACCGTTCCACTAAAAGGGGTGAAAAACAAAATCTTTTATAGACTATTCTGAAACTCGGGCTAATCGAAGATCACTTTCTCTAAAACTTCTGCATTTATTCTTAAGCATCAACTTTGGGGTTTAAGACTTTAGAACTGAATATCTTTATGGTCATAGAAAGTATTTCCATCGCGATGTAAAAACTTTATATGGCCATAAAGATATTTTTATTCTGCTTATGACGAATCATCTTCAACTTCCAATCGCAATGGAGACTAGCTGACCTCATGATCTAACTGTTCATTTTAGCCATTAACGAAACTTACATTTAAGGCATAAAGTATGGTTTAAAGAAGCTCAAATCGCGTAGTTCTACAGAACCGGACTTTATTATAAAGGGCTATTAGAATGATATTCTTGTTCCCTTTTAGTTAATTTCCAATCTGTCACTTGTATCGTTTCCTGATTTATAGAAATGTTTAAAAATGGTATAAGCAATTTTAAAGCCCTTTGCTGTTTCTTAGGTATCTAATAAGTTGTTTAAGATATTTTTTTTAATAAAAATATACATACAATCACTGTCACAAACGCTAATAGACCAACAACACAGGTTTCGTTCACATCGTTTCACGGTCACTAACATAGTATGCCTATCAAAAAGGATGACAAGAATATCAGTATCAATGAACAAATGATTAGGTATTACGGTCATCGTTATTTTAAACAATTTATAAAAGGAATACCAATAGATTTTGGATTCAAGCAATTGGCAATGTGTTGTGGCGAAACTATATTTTGCTACAATGCTGTATTATTTCAAGGGAGACAATAGGAAGATTACCATGAGATGGGACAAGCATATTAATTATAATAAGAAATATTTCTAAGATCGATAATCACGATAACTTTTTTACTGATGAAATAAGCTTTTTTGTTGAAAAAACTTATTGTACAATATTATTTTATAATTCGATTTCCCCATCGAACTGGAGTCGCACAACAACAGAATTTATCCTAATATTATCGCTGGCTCTCAAAAATATTTATTTCTATTAAAATAAGTAGCTCCTGGTTTTGAAAATCATTATTATACAATGTTAAAAGTTTCAAACAAACGCAAAGTCTTCTTTTATCTTTTGTTGAACGCTTTGCTCGTTATTCGCGTCTTTAAAAAATATCCAGTCACGCTATGTATTATTCATATATACACACACGCATATTATAAGTGAAATGTATACTGTTTTTATCAATTATCGTACCCTTGTTTTTTTATTCAGAACAGCGTAACGTCCTCTTTTTGTCGCAGGAAAGCTCCCTGTCATCCGCGGGCCGTAAGAATGCTTTCAGGCCGCACAAAGTGGCACTTATTTATTATTTAGCCAAACTGACAATGGACCTAAACCCTAAATCCGAACTTTATGTATCCTAGCACAACGTTGCCTTTTGTGTCCGTACCTAACCTCCGACGCCAGCTACCGAAAATTCATTAACCTACTAAATTACTTATGAATGCTTAATCGTGCGTACCTAACACAAATTTAACTTTTTTTTAGTACTCCTCCTCCGCGTGGGTGAACGTACGTAAATTAATTATTAAACAGTAGCATTAGAGAATCTTGTTTAATATTTTTATAACGAAAAATTATACAATCAAAATTATTAATTAGAAATGCGTAATGCGCAAAGTGAACTTCCGAATAAACGCGTTATTAATATATAAAATAGCTTTTATAATGAATCGTATTCAAGCAAACATGTTCATAAAATTATCATATTACACTTCATGCAGAAACAAATTCGCATGGCGTATATTTCCAATAATAAAATAAATATATCATAAAAGCAGCTTATCATTTTCATTATTAAATAATATTGAAATGTTGCTAAAGAAATGTCCTTTACATTAAAAATGAAAAACACTCATAATAAACTAAATTGACAATACAAACTCACACACAATTAAGTTTCTAAAAAACAATTGCCAATATGTGGTATATAAGGCTCAAATTCTTATTCCTAAGCCATAAAGTTGATTTTTGAAGTATTATACAACCGAGAGATACCTTAGAATCAAGCAAAAAGATACATTAACATCTCCAAAAGAATTGAACATGTACATGAAGTAGAACAAGCAGTCGAACACTTAACAAAGGCAATTCAAACAGCAGCTTGGGAAGCCACACCCAATTTAAATACGAATAATAAATGGGAAAATCACCCCGTAATATTAACAAAAAAATTATCAGAAAAACGTAAGCTACGCAAAAATGGCAAAAATCAAGATTACCATGCGACAAAAAAAAAATTAATAAAACCGTTAAAGAATCCTTGTTCTTATTAGAATCGTGACCCCGCCTTTGATTCCGTCGGGTCTATTGTTACGGTAGCAGTTAAAATCTGCTATTATGTTTCGCTTAGCACTATAATATTGATGCACAAGTCGTAAGCCATCTGCATCATTTCGTCCACCTTCCGGCGAATTCCATTGGAATTCCAGAAGACACTCTTAAACCCATAAGAATTTAATCTTATTTATCAAGGAAACCTAGTATGATTTCCATCTTTTCAAATTGCGACTTGCAGTCGCGTAACCGATATTTGAGTATGATAAGCGAACTTATCAACTCTTTTACCTCCATTAGGTCGGTGCATTCTCTTGGAGTAGCTTCCGGTGTAACTGGGGGACAGTCTTCTACTTTCTTCTGAGGAGCCGTATTTGTAATATCTGCTCACGTGGGCAGGCCTGCAAAGAGAGGACAAATTCACGGGCTTATTCTCTTTGAAGGGCGCAACTCTGAAAAAAACATAGTAAAAATATATTTATAAAATAAATAAAAACCGACCTCAAATAATAAATCTGAACTAAGCTACAGTTATTTGAAATGTGACAATATACTGATGTATTTCATATATTAGTTCCTTTAGTGTTTTTATACATTTTATACTAGATATAAAAAGAGCGGAACATTGCCTTTAAAAGTACCCACTTTCTAGGTAGTACTTTCGCAATAAGCATTATTATTCAAATGGACAGATTTTATTGCTTTTTGAATGCTTAAAAAATATTAGACATGAGAGGAAATATTCAACGAATATAAATTAGTAGGCATTCAATCCAAAAATTAAGATCAAATACCTAAGGAAGAAGCAAAGAAATAACAAAAAATCAAGAACAGCATCAGCTGAATTATACAAATTTAATGTTTTTCATAGATAGTATTAGCGGTAGTTTGACAACTAGGTTTAATGCAGCCAAATAAATAAATAATACATTCAGTATCGTGTGCCTATTCCTAAAAGAAAATCTAGGAAAAACAGTCTATCCCGAAAATATTTTTTAAAATATGTTATTTTAGTAAAATCATATCAGAATACATTTTCACTGGTAGATGTATATTTTTAACAGTGAAAATATAAATTATTTGGCAGGTGCTAGTATAATTATATGTTTTAAACTTTTCTGTAATAATAATATACATTTACATACGTATCATTATTTATTTACATACAATGTATAAATAATACAGCGAATGTATATTTTTTGGTAAAGTTATATTTTCGCTAGATAAATCCAAATACCTTTTTAGCAAAATATAATTTAACTGATATACTGCCCTAGAATGTCAGTTGCGAAACGTTCATTTGCTGTTCAAACCCAAACCTAACCAAATGAAAGTTCTAAAACTATAATTATTTTAAAACTTTCATTAGGTCAAGTCCAAAATACAAACTAAGCCAACTCTTCTCTCAAGAGAAAATAAGCGGATGAATAAGTAGAGACAGACATCCCATATATTGCTTCAAAGTTTGTTTGCATTTTAATTTTAATAATATGATAGCTATCCTTACCGATATTACGATGGACTTATAATAGAAGAGGGCTGATCAAAGTATTTTCAAACCAAATTTTGCTCAATAGTGGAGCGCAAAAAACAATTATCACTTCTCAGAGGGCAAAAATTCACGTCAAAAGCAATAAAATCGTGTCGGTGCCGTCGCAGTGGGAACGCTCGGTAACGAGCGTTCCCACTGCGGCGGCACCGACACGATTTTATTGCTTTTGACGTGAATTTTTGCCCTCTGAGAAGTGATAATTGTTTTCTGCGCTCTGCTATTGGGCATAATTCGATTCTAACTCGTAATATTAATATGAAAAGTTTTCATATAAACGCTTGATAAGCGAGCGTTTTAATGCAAAATTGTATTGCTTTGACCTAGACTGCAAATTCACTTTATGGCAATACTGAGCAGCAAAGAAAACAAGAAAATATGAGTAGATATTTTTATTATTTTTAATGGGTAATCAAAATATTTCGCATAAAATATGATTTCAGAAAATACGTTGCAACGGTGGCTAGTTTTTATATTTATTTGTATCATAGAAAGGGTTAATTTGTACTTATTTTTATTAATTCAAAAAATTTTATTTTAATGTTAAAAAATATATTAAATACCATTTGTGTCATGAGGCCTGGAAACATTGTAATCCAAAGTCCAGGTTCGCTCTCGGAGTACCTCAAGGTATTGTGCTGAGAACAATATTTTAGTTGACACGTGTGATTTCACGCAATACGATTGCACAATAATAGTTACATTTTCGGATGGTACGGCAATCTACAAATAAACTGTAATGTACTGTTGACAGTCAACAAGTGTATCAAGAAAGACTTAATATATATTTTCAAATAAAATAATCGATGCAAACATGCGAACACTAAAAATAAATAATTAAATTTAAATATTGAAAACGTAACAATATTTACAAATAAATAATATTCAAATAAAAAATCAGAAAGTGTGCGCATAAGCATAAGTTGCATCTACTTCAGCATGCGAATGCTGAGGTTGCAATATTGCTATATGTTACTGGTAACACAGGATGATTGCGTAAGGCCGGTTTCACACGTGCCGGGTGGATTTGCCCGGCACCGGGCCGGCGCCGTGTAGTGGGGATGGTGTTGTATGGGCTAGTACCTATCATTCCAGACGTGCCGGACAAATCTACCCGGCGCCGGCCCGACACTGACTGCCGGGTTGTCGCCGGCCGCGCTCACTAAACTGTCCGGCGCCGAGTACCGAGCTGAGTGTGGTGGGGGTAAAACTCAAACATGAACCGGGCCGTTGACAGTGATTGTGGTATCTTGTAATAAAAATATTAAATATATTCCTCGTGTTTAGGCAATAGCGGAAGAAATAGACCTCGAAATTTTAATTATATTAATGTAATCTCTTTTAATTATCTTAGTAGAATACATACAAAAATAAAAAAATAACGCGAAATGTGTGGAAGGACTTATGTGAAGCCGTTAATCCTAAATTACTGGCACCAGTTGACGGGGTATAGGTCGGATTGGGAAGAAACCGGCCAGAGACCGGCCACGTGTGAAAGCTTTGTAAACGGCGCCGGCCCGGTGCCGGGTGAATCCACCCGGCACGTGTGAAACCGGCCTAAGGGCTATCTATGGATGACATTTTAATATCAATTAGCGAGATTAGGAAGCGAGAGGCGCCTATGCGCTTTTGACGATCACAATCTAGATTTACATTTTCCACTTAGCGGTGACCATGCTTTCTTTAACGCGCGGATCCAATTCGTTTAATGCGGTGCGTCGTAAAGGCGCGTCATATCGACGAAACACGCCGATAAAACGCCAACAGGCCGAATGAAAATTTTAAACGCAAGAAGCAGGTGAGAGCCGTTCAATGCGTACCATGGGACGGGCCCAGCAAATGTGGACCGCCACAGCACAGCACTAAAGCCAAGAACTTTACGCGGCCGGGAGGTCCCATAACGGGGGCCCTCGTGTTCGATATTATTAAAACGACCTTCTAATACCGATGTTTATTGCGCCTTTCGCCAAAATTTACTTTATGCGCGCGCGCGTGTGTGTATATGTGTTGTGGGTGTATAATTTAATTTGTGCCTAACTATGGATACGATTAACCCTTTCTTATCGGGCCGTTTAAAACGGACCACTTGAATATCCAATTTCCTGAGTCGGCCGTTATATTACGTTACGTGAACGTTATATATTAATATAATATATGTACATGCATATGTATATTGACGGTAATATGTACCGACTACGTACATGTAATTCGATATGTTAAAATTGGTGTAAACTATTATAACAAAATTAGAGACCTTTTAAATTAGCAAAATTGAGTTCCTATTTATATTCAAGTTTGGCCTAAATATACGACAAAAACCGAACATCAACCAAATTGTACGGTTTGTAATTTGACTTGTTTATCCTAGCATAGAATATCTGATAGTTGACAAATGTGTGAAATAAAATTGTCATCTGATCTATAAATGGAAGGCTTGCTTTTTTTAGCAATGAAATAACCTCAGGAGAAAACCGTCTAGGATATGTCACGTCAAGCACTTGAGGGTGCTTTCGAAGTGCTGATCAACCGTACAGTAGAGCACCTCATAGAAGGCCGTTAAGGAAGATTTAACATTAACCCACCTACCCACTCGATTCCAGTCCAATAAATCAAAATCTACACAATTTCTAAATGACCATCCGCATACAATCAGATTGCTCACGCATTCCACCTCATATTTTTATTTACATTTAACTTTATCATTAGCGCCGGGTATAAATTAAATCTAATTTGTCACTAAAATTATTATTGACACAATTTATTTGATTTAAATTTAAAATATTACTTATCAAACTTATGTTAATATTGGCGCCATTTTGTAGATAAACTAAAATCGCCCAATATGATAGATTTTTTCTGCAAATCATATTCAGACAGATCTTACGAAAAAACGTGGCAATGACGTATTTTAGTTGATTTGGCGGAAAGTACAGCACGCATATAAGGATTAAAGCTCGTTTCGTCTCGATGAGGATCCAGAGATCAAGCCTGGTAATCGATGAAAAGGAAGGCATAAGTGATACTGTTCAGTTGCTTATTTGTATTAGTACATGATTGAAGAACTAGCTTATTAGAATATATATTGAATATAGTATCGGAAACAATTAACGAACTTGAATTAAATTGTGAATCACTTATTTTTATTACCAAGGACGGCGCCAAAAATATTATCGACTGCAATACTAAATTAATAGTACGTATATAAATACGTACTATTAATTTAGTATTGCAGTCGATAATATTTTTGGCGCCGTCCTTAGTAATAAAAATAAGTGATTTATCCTATAAAGGATATTTGCAATTAAATTGTATCATACACCAACCGTCATATTGTAGTTAAAATATAAAATTAAATTCTTTAATTACTATAGTAATCACAGTAAATTACATTGAAAAAATTAGATTATCTCATCGCTAGTTTGAAGGTTTACTTGAATCAATTGCTACCATGTATGGTGATTTATTTTATCACAGTGAAGTACCCAAGCTTAGTCGCGGAAAAATGTTTAAACGTTTTTTCAGCCTTGAGATGAAATTGAAATATTTATGATCGAAAAAAATAACCCGTACCGGAACATAAAATCTTACATTTTCAGATGATATAACTGAACATTTAAATTTTTTTAATTTAAAATTACAATGTAAGAAAAAACTTGCCATGAACTTTATTTTGACATAAAGTTAACTCAATCAAATTAAAATAATTAAATGAAAAAACCTTCTGTAATTTTAAATGTTGTTAAACTTTATGGAAAAATATGTTTTTTTCGAATAATTTTTCTGGTAATAGTTTTATATGTAATATTGCTATTTCACAAAAATAATTTAAAAACGGTTTATGGACTTAAATGCAAAATTATTTACTTTTTTTACAATCCATTTGACGTAGCTGTTATAAATGTTTATTTACAGACAAATGGTACATTGAAATTATTACATAAAAATGAGAACATATGTAATTTACTTCTATTCAATAATAAAAATATAAAGAATTTTGCTCGAAGTATTATTTCAGTTCTTGAAAGAAGATGCATTGACAAGCATTCTTGAGAATGAAACTTATAAAATCAAAGATACGCTCGAAAATTAAATGCTCATGATGTCTTAAAAAATATTTTTTATAATTCAGTGGCAAACATTAACCATATGGTTGCAACTAGTGTTTCTACTCGAGAATTTGTCGAGAAAAAAGTCAAATCAAAAATTCTCTAGAAATTTTCTGAATTCTCAAAAAAATGTATAAAGAATTTTTTATTATATGAAATTTAATTTGTACGAATATTTTTAAAAAGTTTACAACCACTGCCATTTTTAAACGCTACATAATGTAAGGCTGGCTAATGTATAATATCCCTACTTCTTAAAAGGTCAGGGAATGACAAAAAATTGCTTACAAATTTTTAACACTCGAATTCGCCTTATTTTTGTTAAGTATTAAAAAAATACTCATATAAGAAACCTTTCCAAAAGTTCCAGATGTTTGGAAATATGCATACTTTCTCATTTTTTGCGATTTTCTATTACTCCAACCGGCCGGCGGAATTATTTTAGCTTTGATGATCTAAGAACCCGCTCCGGTAAGAATAAATTACGCATGGGAATCGGTAGAATGCAAAACGAATTAAGACTAATTTTCTTTTTCGATAGCAACAGCTGTTATGGACAATTGTCTCACGATTATTATTGACAGCCAAAGTGGCTTTAAATTTTTTGCTATAACAATTAATAATATTAATTCTTAGCTAAGCTCGAAATTTCAACGGGCAATTAAAGAAAAAATATAATATCTAAGAAATCAGACATTGATTTCATTAATTAAATATTAGCAAAATCCAGAATCTTTCCCCAGTCAATAAAAAAGACAAATATGTAAAATGGGGGAAAAAAATATTCGTAAATTATTTATTGGCTCGACGAATTCTAAGTACCCTCGCGACTCCATTAGATCATTGGAATCCATTTTTCCACGGCCGAATTTTTTTTAACAAAAAAAGAACGAGGATGTTTTTTTAAGAATAATAGGTAATATTGTATCTGCATTACTTTTCTGTATTACATACATATTGTCACTCATAAAAATTTTTTGAGAATTCTCGAAAATTTTGCGAAGTGAAGTCGAGAATTCTCACTTCTCGAGAAATAAAAATCATCGCGAAATCATAATGACTAGTTGCAACCATAAAACAAGCACATTTTTTGCATTACATTTTGTTTAAAAAAAATATATGATTATCGTAGAGAATTGTTACTTGTTAGCATACTAAAATACTTAAATCACGTCATTTTTATGTCATACAAATATTTCCAATGTAAATACAGATATAGGTAAAATATTATTTTAACTATATAATACATCAATACAAATAATTTATCATGTCTAGCTATAGTTGTCATATTTATAAATTAAATTAAGTTTCATTAAGCTTTGATAAAAACATTTTAATGATGTGCTCACTGAAACTTACATTATTCTCACTCATTTGCCTTTAAAACGAATAATACGCGTAACATATATTAAAAAAACGATGCACGCTTCATTTAGAATGATATACAATATATAATTGCATAAAAATTGAAATTTATATA
Source organism: Plectrocnemia conspersa (assembly GCF_051122295.1). NCBI lineage: Eukaryota > Metazoa > Arthropoda > Insecta > Trichoptera > Polycentropodidae > Plectrocnemia > Plectrocnemia conspersa. The sequence continues at coordinate 9,158,869 of NW_028277178.1, read as the reverse complement.
GCATATAAATTTTATTTAATATTATTAAATGGTTAAACTATTAAACTTAAACGTTAAAGATTTACCTTCAAAAAATCACACTTATGTATAAAATAATATTAAAGAAAAACAAATCGTCGACATAAATTTTACTTAGCTTTTATTACGATGAAGTTTGATTTGAAAGTGTAGTTTTTTGCGGAATACCCGGTAGAAGATGTGATTTATAGAGCAACGTAATTTGATTTTAATACGATGGCTGCCGCCTACGCTGACACTCTCAATTTATAACGGTGTCAGATTACGTCCAGCCTACCAGTGGTTCTCCACCTGCCGCCCACCTGGTGGGCTGATGGAGAAGCGCTGGAGAGCTTTGGTGCACTGCCCCATCCCCCAGCACCACCAAAAATACATTAAAAAAGTTAAAGGCGCGAATACACAAAATTATGCATACCGCTTTGCAAAAGCTAATTTAAATATTAATTTATTTAGTTATATAAATGGTCAATAAAATTATTGCTTAAGCGTGTTTCACACTTAAGGCACTTTAGTGGTTAAAAGTTGAAATGGAAATGTGTTAAACTATGTTTGTAATGTTAGAAAGTAGTTTTAAATGTCTGATAGTAAAACGATCGTCGAGACGTCAAGATATTTGCTAAAAGATTTCATTAACAACTCATTAAAGACTTAACTCTGAAGTTAAATGGCTTTTTTAAGGACTGTATAAGTTGGTCCTTTTAAAAGGAATTCCACGCAAATATTGTTAAATAAACAATGTCTGTCTGATTTAGTGAGCTACAGTTTTGTATTCATTTTAATTCAAAAATGTAAAAATAAATGAAAACTCTGCAGATAATTTTATGCGCCAGCAAAACTTGACACTTTTCTTTAAATAAAATATTGCAAGTGAGTCGGAAAATTTAATGATATAAAATATATAACATAATTAAAAATAAATATTCCATTTTAAATAAGATATTTTCCAATATTTGTTATGCTATAGATAATATATAATTTTAGACACTGTTATAATTTTAACTTTAAATAGTGATATGCAATTAAATAATAATAAACCAATATCATTTTAAAAAATTTATCATTTACTTATTAAACTCTAATAATATTTCTAATAGCAAGACATTTTAAGGTATACGTAGTATTATATAAAAATATAAAATGTATTTTATTGCGTATTGATTTTGATAAATATAGTATTTATTTTTTAACTGAATATTTTAACCACACATATCGTCTATATGTCGGTAAGAATTGGTGAATATACAATCAATATTTATTTGACAACATAATTATATTGTGGTAACTAGTCATTAAATTGTAATAATACCTTTTATTCTTAATATTATTTATTGCAAATACTATTGTTTTTTTATATGGATATCTCTGTTAACGTCTACTTAACTCTGACAATTAGTTTAATAAATTTTATTATGACGCTCTAAAATTCGTGTAGTTTTTCTTTATCAGAGAAATGTAATTTAATATTTTTTATTTCGAAACAATTACTATATATTTTTATATAAGGCATTCTAAAGAAATTCCATGATACTATATATTTTACGCATGTCTACTATATTTCATCTATCGGAGCTTCTCACTAAAAATAAAATATGCGTTCGAATGATATTAGGCGAAAATAATAAACGTATGTAGTGTAAATATTTAATTTTTCAATTCGTCGAAAAGCAAAAGATGATAGCTCAAAGGGAGCGAAATATTCAGTTATGGGGCATAGTAAAGAGAACACACGAGTGTGTCTGGTTTTTTTTGTGGATATGGATATATTATAGGGGAAAAACTCCGGGTTTCCGTTCAATTCGTACCAGTGCGCCTTTGTGAAATATTGCTGAGTCGCCGAGCGAATGAAACAAAAACTATATTATATGGACACCTCTTTTTCCACCGCCACCCTCTCAAAAAATAATATAAAAAACTTCGCGTAAAAAATGCCTCTTGCTCAAACAATATGACGTTTCTGTGTGTGTACTTTTACACTTCTCTTTACCGTCATTATATGCTTTACTTTTCCACAGCTCATTATCGAATTTTAAACCCTATGATGTATAATAAAATAAACAGTGCTATATTAGGTTATATTGGGTTTTAACGATCTTTTTCATTATGAGGCGTGATTCTCGAAGACGGTTCGGAACTCAAAACTGGAATTCATCGAGAATAATTCGATTGTTTAGTAGTATAAAGAAATACTTTGCGACACACATCCTTCAACGAGAACTGAGCGAATCACAACGCTCCTAAAATGCGCTAGATAATAACCAAATATTATCTTATAATCTATATCTCTCAAGAACCTTTTCTAAACTTTTTCGATTAAGCGTAAGTATTTGGTTATTCGAGGATTCCAATTATTGATTCCGATTCAAGAATACTGCGAACTAAAGTGTGATAGTTAGATCCAAATAGGACAAATCCTCTTTTTTCAATTAACCTTAAAATGTCCTCCTTTTTTATTAACAATATTAACCAACTAACATTCTGAAATTTTTTTTTGAAAATCTATATTTATGGTTCACATTCTTTAACGTATGTATTTCGTGCAAACTTGCTATATGTGGAGCAAGAAGAGAAGTAAAAATTGTGAATATATTAGAATCATCACTTGATTAAATGGACCAGACAACTGTATGAGTGAAGTGTTTTAAATGGAAGCTTATTAACGAATACAATAAGCACACATATGAAAATTTGATTCCTTGTATTGATTTATAGCAAAAAAGATGTGTTATAATTGCTGACGTAAAACTGTACGACCAATTTTACAGCCTAATGTCATTCCTCAAATCTAAAGAAAAATTGATTAAGTTTTTTAAAGATTAGTGGCAAATTACCCCATAAGCAAATGAGGTGCGCGCTTGGACAAACTGAACTATGGATTCCTTTGGTGTGGTTGTGTGCTTGCATACAGACTTGTGAAAGAGACAAGCTATAGATTTTACAATTTAATGGTTAAAAAGTTACTTAACTTAGGGTTGGTTACCGTTTTAAATCAGCAAACGTCATCCGTCGTTCGGTCATCTTTCCTGGAAGTATTTTCCGCAAGTCAGTTGAAGATACACAGTCTTACAGTAATTTGTGCTCTAATTATTAATTCAGAGGTAAAATAAAAATTAATTTCTTTATTTTATTACACACCTGTTTTAATATAAAAAATGTCAACTTTGACGAAGATTTTTCTTTTTTTTTCTTAAACAAAAGAATTAATCTAGAAAATTTATAATATTGTGAAAACGACTTTTTAATTAGTGCCATGGAGTAACATTTGAACAAGTCCATTTACTAGCTGCTATGGTGGTTAGGATCACATTGAAGTGTCTTCGAAATATGTCTATTTTAAATTATATATCTCCAGTTTTATATATAATAAACATTATTTTTCTATAGTTTTTTGTTTGATTTTATAAATTTTAAATAATTTTTAGATACATATATCATAATCGTATTACCCAAAGTCTATTTATTATACTTTAATTTATTTAAAAAAAAATAAAACTTTAAATTTGTTTAGTTAAAATATTAAATGATCATCGATTTGCCATCTTTCCCCTCTCTCCGGAAAAATATGAAATTACGTCCTTGGTCAGAAATTCACGGGTTATCCTTCAAAGAAAAACTAAGAGAAATAGTCTAAAAACTACCTTAAAAATATTTTTTATAATATGTCTTTCCAGTGAAACTACAATGATATAAATTTTCACCGTTACAAATATATTTTACCAGTGAAAATACAATTTATCTGGCAGGTGCCAGTAAATTTATGATTTCAACTTTTACACACTTATCATTACTTATAAATGTTACAGTAAATGTATATTTTTCGGTGAAGTTATATTTTCACTAGTGAAATCCAAATACATTTTCACCAGAAGATACATATTCCTATTAGCGAAAATATAATAAATCTGATTGGCGCTAGTGAAATTATATGCTGCTCTAAAATGTCTATGAAACTCACTTCGATATCACACTATGTTTTGAAAATATGATAGCTATCCTTACCGATATTACTACGGACTTCTGATATAAGAGTATTGGTTTAAGTGTATTTAAACTTAATTTTGGTCAATAGGAGGGCGCAAAAATAATTATCACTTTTAAGAAGTCAAAAATTCACGTCAAAAGCAATAAAATCATGTCGGCAACGAGCGTTCCTGGAAAAATTTTTGAATACTCCACAGCCCTGAATTTTTAAGACCTAATTGTAATATTTCGCATATATCATATATGATTTCAGAAAAAAATTATTTTTATTTGTAGCAGACAAGGATTAACTCATACCTATTAATATTTATTCAAAAAATTATATTATGATATTAAAAATACATAAAATTCCATTTTTGTGATCATGAGGCCCGGAAGAATTTTTTCGCCACTATCGCAAATGTAGAGCCCAAATTTCATTCAGCAAATAAAAATTATGGGAAAGAGAACAAAATTCATACACAAGATTGACGGATAAAAAAATCAAAAGACCCATATTGACTTGGCCGGATTGTGTAAACCATGACACAGAACAGTGGCAATTAACTTACTGAAGATGAGACGTTTACTAGAAACATAAGTGTCAACTTACATTGTATTACAAATGTACATTTCAATGTACTTCTGATTAATTAAGGCGAATAGTATGTGTTTCAAGTTGGCCCTGGACGACTTTAAGTGACACGTGACCAAATAAATTCATCGTTACATTATATTGTGTAAAGTTGTCGTGCATAAAGCGCAGCTTGGATTGTGTTGCCTGTTGCGATCACCGGAAACGCGTGCGCTTTGCGAGAAAATGGGAAAACGAGAACTCAGTTCGTCGCCAGTCGCCGATAGAGCAGCACGTGTTCGATCGTTGTTCAACTTTGACACTCTCGAAACTTTTCGCGTATCCAAGATGATACGCCACGATCTAGTTAAAATATAATGTGAACATAAATAACTACAAAATCGCAAGTGACTATTGCACATTCTATAATCAGTGTTTACACCAGTGTTAATTAAAACAAATATAATCAGCATGATTGCTATCAGGATTGCAGTCACCATAGCCATCATTCTATTGAAAGGTATTTATATATTACTATAAATATATTTTTTCGAAACTAATCAGTATTAGTGCTCAACGTAATGGAAAGAAGACATATAAATCGTGGCTATGATTATAATTAGAATTCATGTATGTATTCCTATTAATTTGTAGCTACTAATAAGTAGCTTAATTTAATAAATCAACATGTTATGACTAATATTGTAATATTAAAATAATCCGGACTAAAAATAACTGATAAAAATTAAAGAAAACGTGTGGGTAACTTTTATGTTGTCTATATAAATTTTCCTCATTTAATTTATCCAAATTAATTTTTCAGGAATCTAATTTTTATGTGACTTTTGGTATGATATTTTAGAGATGTAAGAGTTTTGTAGCATATTTATCATAATTGTGGAAGAAAAAATTAAGCATTGATGCTTTTTTGATCAAATTTTATCAGTCCTAATAAAGCAGATAATTTTTGTATTTTTTATATTTTTATTATTTATTAGGAGTTTCTTTTATTATTGGTAGAACTTTTTACTTAGTGAAAAAGAGACCAGCCCAAAAGCAATTTATTAATTATTATTGCGTATTTTATCTATATATCTTGCATAAAATATGTGGTATGTTTTAAAAATAAGCTCAAGGAACAAAGGATTAAAATTATGTGACAGTATATATTTTATTACGCTTCTTAATGAATTCAATATGAACAAGTTTGTAGAAATAAAGTATAGTAAATAATGATGATGTTTTTTTAATACTCGCAAACCTCTAAAAAAAGATATTATAAACCTCTATGGGGAAGAATTTTACAAAATTACGGAAAATTCCTGACTATGGCTGAAGCATCACAGCCGAAATATAAAAAAGTAAGTTAAGAACGTAATGATAATAATAATAGCAATACAATACTAAAAATTGCTTAGCTTGATAAGTACTTATTTTCATATATTTATATTTAACTAGATATCAATCACATTCAGATTAGATTTGAGCAAATTCAGACTAAGTTTGTGCTTTATTTCTTTTAAAACTTGAATTGTTCCTTAGGACATTTAATTAAACTTCCGTATTTTCTATAGCAGCTTAATAATAAAACATTTTAAATGTTTACAATACGCTGCCAATAAAAGGACAATAACCATTTATAAATAAAATATCTTAATATACATTTTCTTATCTCGTGAATAATTGTACTTTTTGATGTTCATCAAATAGCATTGTAATGAAAGTAAATGTCTAGATGCATTTTATTTTTTTAAATATTATGATGCATATTTTACATATATTAATATGTGTACTATTACTATCTACGTAAAATATGTTTTTTTATAAATTTATTTTATTTTATTTAGTAAGTTATTTTTATTATTTAATTTAATATATATTTTACATATCATATGCAAAAATTGTGAATAAGTTTATTACTATTTTAAATAGTCATATATTGAATTATAAGAACATATATTTTTATATTTATTAAGAATTATTCATATACACATTTATACTAAAATTTTAAAATTTACTAGGCCAAAAGTGGATCGCCAATCTGCTCCTACAATGAGATCCTAGTTATGTTATCTGTTCCGAAATATTATAGCTAAAAAATCTGTATATCAACAATATTTTTTTAATACATGTATAGTTATTATTATGATATTTGTGACAGTAATATGTTTAAAATACATAGAGCTATTAAAAGTACGGTCATAATTGCTCAATTAAAATTTTAAGTGAAGGATTGTATGCTGATGTAATTTATTAACATGATATTCTATCATTATTTTAAATATACATAAAGCCAATACAATGCTGTCTATGAATTATAAATAAGTTTGAGGTAAGTTCATGCTAAGGTCAAGAACTAAACAGGTATCCATCGTTCCCCATAAAGTCCGCCACCTATCAACCTCACGTCAGGGGATGCTCTCCATTTGTCTTGGAAATCCTTTTACGATAAATCTTCATATGTAGCGACAAACCCTATATTTCAGTATTTGCAACGGTTATTGTTATCCATACATAATAAAAAAAACATAGCAAATAAAATAATATATGTAGGAACTTTTCCTTTCTATATAAAAAATAACATTTTATATTTATGAAGTTAATATATTTTACCTAATTTGACTAATACTAAAAAATATAAATACAAGATTTATATACACCATATTTTAAATAATACACGAATTTTTAATTGAATCATACATAACATTAAAAGTCTCATTATAAAAAAATTAATTAAAATAATATACTTAAGAAACGATTTTTAAATATCTCATATAGTAATAATATTTTATACTCACAATACGGTTTTTTAATATTTTTAATTAGGAATTATTTAAGATATAGAAAAAATATAATTTAAGTGTAAAAATACAATACAAATATATGTTCTTGAAAACACACAATTAAATTATAAGTAAAAATAAAAGTAATAAAACTTTTTTTGAAACCAAAACAAATTTACACATTTTTATTAATTTATTAATGTAAATTAAATTAAGACAGGTTATCCCAATTATGATGCTTAAAAATCAATTCAATAGTAATATTACAATACACAAAAAAATATAATAGAAATCAAATATAAAATAATACATATTAAGTCTTAAAAGTCCAAAAGCATTGCAGTCTAACGGAATTTATGTCATCCCCAATAAATTTTCTGAAGCCTTTTTAAATGACTTGATAAAATTACAAGTATTTTATTGTGTTAGTTACTCACACTATAATCAATATATCACAATAAAACTATTTTACCTGGAATAGCCAAATTACAAAAATTTGTCATAAAATCTGTTATTAAATCAATTGATTTTGAAAACATTTTTTTAACCAGTCTGTGCCAAGTGTCAAGTAACTGACTATTGTCAAAACCTAAACGCGTGAATTGTTACCTATGGTTCTCAATCAAAAAAGTTTAATTTTTACATTAACGTAAATGTTTTTTTTAATTAATTAAATTACCGTTTCTAACTCAACTTAATATTTCGAGAGCATTAAATTCCGAATCATGAAATTGTTGTTAACAAATCAATTTTTATATATTTATTATTTTGTGCCCTATTATATGTCTATAAGGTCGCGAGAATTAATTCTGCATAATGTTTTACTATGATCTAAATATTACTATTTACTATAAATGCTGAAAGATTATATTACTTGTTGATAATTTACTTTTCCAAAAATGATATTTAACTAGTACGATTATGTATACCAGAAGAGGGCTTCCATAAGCAATAAAAAATACGCAAGGGTGAAGTTGTAAGCTATAAATGGACAAACAATATTATTATAGTATTTACATTAAAGGGCAAAAATATCGTCACGTGGCTTATCAAATAGATACTATTTCCGTATAGTAAATTCCTATATATAAAAAATGGTAGATATATTAATTTATGAAATGTATTAAAAACATAGAAGATAAATGTTGTTTAAAATATTAAAAAATAAAACATAGATCATTTCTTGCAGCAAATAAAAAATATATGTTACAAATATAATGACAAAAAAAATAAAAAAGCATTACTTTAAAACATCAATTTTATTTATTTAAATTAAATTAGGACCATGGTGTTAGTGTTAAAATGTTCATAATTAAATTATTCAAAGTGATAATAAATATCAAATAGTTAAAATAAAAATAGCGGTCAGAATTAAAATATAGGACATTCGTGTAAATTAAAAAAAATATTTTTAATTTTTTTTAATTTATCATTAGATGAAATTCATAACATAATATGTAAATTTAAAAAAGGAACTAGTACTGATGAACTAGATATAAATATAATTAAAGAAACATGGGAAATAATAGGAACTAAATTAAATTATTTAATAAATAAAGCACTCTCCTTAGGAGAAATGCCTGAAAATTTAAAGATTGCTACTATTGTACCTATACCTAAAATAAAAAATAGTAAAAAAGTTGAAGAAATGAGACCAATCAACATGCTACCGTGTATAGAAAAAATAATAGAAGAAGTAGTAATCAAACAATTAAAGGAATGTATTACTTCTCAAAACATAATATGTGAACAACAATCGGGATTCAGAGAAAAGCATTCCACTGAAACTGCATTACAAGTAGTGATAAATGATTGGCTGTTGGCTAAGGATACAAACAAAATCATTGGAGCAGTTTTCTTGGATTTCAAGAGAGCCTTCGAAACAATAGACAGAAAAATAATGTTAAAGAAATTGGAGAGTATAGGTATAAGTGATATAGTTTTAAGATGGTTTAATAATTACTTATATAAAAGAAAACAAAAAGTTAAAATAAATAATGTATATTCTGAAGAGAAATTAGTGTCTTATGGAGTACCACAAGGGTCTAAATTGGGACCATTGTTATTTGTTTTGTATATTAATGATATAGTTAATAACGTGAAAAAATGTAAAATTCATCTATTTGCGGATGACACATTAATGTATTGCATAGGTGATAACATTTAAGAAATTGTAAATAATTTAAATAATGAATTAAGTATATTAGAAATATGGTTAAAGAATGATGTACTTAAATTAAATGAGAATAAAACTAAATGTATGTTTATTAATTATAAAAATGTGTTAGATAATAGTACCAAAATAGTAATAAATAGCTCTAGTATAGAAATAGTGGATAATATAAAATATTTAGGAGTAATTGTTGATATAAAATTAAATTTTAAAGAACATTATAATTACATATTAAAAAAAATTAGTGGAAAAATAGGTTTATTATCTAGATTAAGAAATATATTAAGTATAAATACAAAAAAAATAATTTACAATAGTATAATATTGCCCCATTTTAATTATTGTGCAACACTATTAAATATGTTAAATAAATTAGATAAACAAATGTTGCAAAAATTACAAAATAGGGCAATGAGAGTAATCTTAAATAAAAATAGATTAACTAATTGTAAAAGTATGATTGATAGATTAGAATGGTTGAATGTTCAAGAAATATTGAGTATGAATGTTTTAGTATTTATATATAAGTTAGAAAATAATATGTTACCAGAATATTTTAATAAGTATTTAATAAGAAATAAAGATGTACATAAATATAATACTAGAAATAGAGAAAATTTAAAGATAATTAAGTATAAGAAATCGAGTACGGCTAGGGGAATTATGTACGGAGGTTTTGATTTATATAATAGTCTTCCAAGAGAAATCCGAAACAGCAAAAATATAACGGGTTTCATAAATGGAATAAAAAAACACCTTCGTACATATAGAAATAAATTACAATATTAAGACTTTATTATTGTATATTTTTATTTTTTATTTCTGTTATGTATTTTTTATATATTTTTATATATGTTTACTAAATTTGTTAGATGTAAAGATTAGCTATTAAGCTAAATAAATTAATAAAATAAAATAAATAAAATAAATAATAATTCACATGACATTTAGAAATATATCTCGCTCGCACCAAAACCGCTGGGCGAGTTGCATCATAAGATTCCCCATCAAGCTCGACAATATACCATTACATTTTAATTAGAATCCACTACTATTTGCCTCTCAACCGTTCATCGTGGAAGTGTTACCCTGCGCTTCTAAATAGTGTTACTTTAAGTTTTATTTTAATACACCTAAAAAATACAATACAAATAAGAAAGAAAAAAATCATAAAATACTATAATTAAATTATACGAACCAGACCAGCTCCTCGTATCTGACATTAAACAGGCTAATGTACAGCGCCAGCGTATCAGGAAGCCGGATGGTGATAGTCATAGGCGAGTCAGCTAGTACGGACGTCATGGCGTGATTTTCAATGACTTCCGGAACCCAAAACTGATATTCCTCGAGAATAGTTTGATTGTCGACAGCGTAGTTTGAAGAAATGCTTAGCGACATACAACTTTCTGAGAGAAGTCAGTAAATCGTATCCCAACGCTCCTAAAAAAGGCGCTGGAATACATGAACGAAAAATAACCAAATATTCTCTTATAAAAATATCTCAAGAACATTTTAAAATATATTTTGATTAAAATAGAGTATTTACTTATTTAAAGATTCCAAATTATATATTCAAGAATGCTGCGAACTAAAGTGTAATAAATATACTTTAGACATAAAACAATATTTTTTATATTGCACAACATTAAAATTTAAAAAATATTGCACTTATAAATCACAATAAGGTGCAATACAGAATTTATTCGAAATAAAATCAAAAAATATAATAGTATAATATTTTTTGCAAATATGCATTGACCGTGTAAAATCACTTGTCGCGCATACGTGCTAAAAAACAAATGTATTTATATTTAATAATTTTTTTATGCACCGCTACAAATTATATGGTTTTGCCAGCAAGTTAATGTGGTATGATAAATGCAGTGTTGCAAAAAAAATGTTAAGCTCTAATGGTTTATGCACGATTATTTTAAAGAAGACGAATTAAATAAACAAATCTAATTCGCCCTCCATATCGTCACAATTGGTGCGTGCATAATAATCAGTCTGAGCAAATGAACCTCTTCCGTCTCGACTTAATGTATATAAGCGTATCCATAGCGCACATAATTTAATTCCATTTGGAATACTGATACATAATATAACTTGAGGTGTTGCAATTATTCACAGTGGAAATAAAAAATAATAAAATGATAATATAACCGTCGTATAATAATGCTATTTTATAATACGAAAATATAAATATTACATTTTACAATGTAATTAAGTAAACAGAAAAATACTTTCGATTCAGACTGTAAATAATATGACATATTTCATATACAATTGTTTTGGAAGAAAATTGTATATATATAACACATAAGTAATATCTACATGGACAAACATTTCCAAGTGAGATAGTTTTTTTTTGGGACTTTTTTGAAACACCTTTGCTGAGGTACGTAGGTAGATTCGTGATTTATTCAGCAGTGTCCTTTTTGGTATTCTCTTGTTGATATGGTGATCAGCGGCGACAAAGGGCGAGCGTGTTTTGTATACAAACAGTGTGCTGTTTCAGCGGAAAAGCAAAAGCAAAAGACACCCGTGTGTGGGTCAGTTTGATGAGAAACCCAACATTGACTGGCCTGGCCTATTGTTTGAACAACACAGTTTGAAGACGGCGAAAGCCCAAGATAAACGGCCACCTTCCGTGTCCGGTTTATCACCGACTACATACAACGGTTGTCCTTTTATATAAAACTAAACATTCGCAATACGCAAGAGCTTGCCACCTTGTGTGCCACCTTAATATCGGTTGTGTATACATAAAAGTATAAAAACGAAAGCCTAAAAGACCTCAGTTCGACTGCTTATGAATATATGTATTATTGTACATGCATATATAGTATAAACTACTGGAATCCTTAGCATTACATTTTTTTAAAGAATATACATCTACATTGAATCGCACATCCGTATACTCTTCTTGGTAGTTTCAGTGCTATAATATTTTTTAATAAATACTTCAGATCAATATATTAGGATATTTAAAATGTAATAAGGGAATTTTATTAAATATTTTGCTTTGTAATTTATTTCAGAGCCCCGCCTTGAAATAGTTTAATTAAATCCTACAATATTTTATTTTTAATATATATGCTTCAATTCAATAAAGAGCCAAAAAAATTCTGTTTTAGTTACATCTAGATTTTTTTAGTATCCGTTTTAGTATAAAAAACAGGTTTAAAAAAATATCTACTTTTAACTCGATAACAATTAATTCAAACTATATATGTTTCTCGCAAATAAGCCTTGCCTTATCAAAATTTAAAATTGCTAAAGGCATTATTGCTAAAGGCATTATTGCTAAAGGCTAAAATACACAGATCTAGAGAAAGTAAAAACATCAGTTGTCTCAGAGAAAAAATCGCTCTCTTTGCTTTCTAAATATATTTCATACCTGCTATTTATATTCCGGTTTAATTGATTTTATAAAACTGAACTAATTTAATTAAAATATTTTTATTTACATTATGTAAAATGTGATGTCTTACTTATAATCAATCAATCAATATTCTATATTTATATATTTTATAAATATTTCTATTCCTTTAAATTTACAAATTGAATAAATATAGAAAAAAATTAAGCTTTATCGATTAATAAATATAACATAGTAAACTAATTGAATGTTTATTTAAAAAAAATACTATTGTATGAAACATAGTCCATCCATAAAATGAGTTCCATTTTCAATCATCAAACAATACTGAGCAAATATAGAGCAATCCCCACAAAATATGGTATGCGCGAATCATAAAACACACCAACATCCACACGTGCGGAAATCCATTTGTCGTTTATTTTATAGCCAATATGTGTTTCTTTTTTTTTGTTTGACTTTGCAAATCAATATGGTCGTCAAGTATGTGCGGCAGGGCAGATTGGAGGTATACAATGCCGTTTTAAAGGCTCTCCGGGTGCGGGAAAAAAGAGGCTGTAGAGGCTCGAGGCGAGTCACGTAGTCACGGCCATCAGTATCAATGTCTGTTTTACGAACGTGACAAAATTGCCAGCCAGGGCATTTTTCCATTTTCCACACTCTCTCTCTCACTCGCTCTCTATCTATCTCTCTCCCTAGCACCCAAAAGCGTCCATCAAAATCAGCACCTGACGAATGTGTGTGATCCTTGTTCCATTTACCTGGTACGCTTTATTGAGCGGCCAACGTTTGCAGCCAGCGAAAACCTCTGACGGTTCTCGAATCTATTGTTAGTGGATTTCCAATCCTTTCAAGAAGCACACAAGCCTTACGATAAGCGTAAATCTTTTTGACCTGGAAACTGTTATGTGAAAATTTTGTATTGAGTAATCTTGTAGATGTAGGATATTTTATCTGTAAATAAGCAGTAAGAACAGTGGTGCCAAAACACAGATTTGGCGTTCAATAAAACGAATTTCCAATGCTTTCCTAGTAGTACGTGTTTACTTGACCAAAATCAAGAATAGACTAATGTAAAAATTACACACTTTAAAATATTAGCATAAATTACTTGATTTGCTATTTTTTATTTAAATTTATTTAATAATATATTTGTTATTTATGTCGTAAGACGCGTCCAAAAAATATTAGTATTATAAGACGTTTATTATGCAATCTAACGGTTATATAACAAACGTCCTAACGATATTAAAACAATTAGGGGTTTTATAGTATCTTATCAAATTTAAAGACGAAATGGCATAGTTCGTAACGTCTCAGACTAGTAACTCTGAGGTTGCGGGTTCGAGCCGCGACAGCGGCACTCTAATTTTATTTTTATAAATGCACTAATATTACAAAAAAATGGCCTCTCAATGAAAGATGCAATAGGTTTTTTTAGATTTTCATAATTTCATGGATGAATATCATGATAAATAATTCAAATAAAATCGAGCTAGGGACATATATTAATTAATAGTTATTAAAAGAAATAATTTTTATGCTTTGATTTCAGTCAGGTGTCTCATTATTTACTTAGTAGTTGTTGATTGTGTTTACCCCGTTGTAACGCATTGGGCAAATTCTTGTCATTTTTAACAGATGATTCGCAATAAATGAATTTAAACATTTATTGAATATTTTATGGCTTTCGATTTTATTCGTATTTTAATATCATTAGGACATAAAATTGACAACAACTTATTTTATGTAGGTATGTTAAAGTCTTTCAAAATTAGTCATTTTGCTATAAAGCAATATCAAGCTTGACAAAATTTGACGTGAAGAGAGAAGCGGTTGCTTATTAAATCTTCATTGTCTATCCATAGCTGACGGCTTCTTTTATTTAAATTCGTACGAACTCAGTAAGTCAAATTTGGAGTGCTTTGGTTAAATTTCTAAATTATTTAGGCACTATATATTTTATTTTATACACATGACCAGCCTGAGAAAAGCTTAGTGCTCGCCTACTTTTTTTTTCAGGACCAATTATTGAGTTCTTGCAATGTAAATTGGATTAGCCTGTTTTCTTACAGTACTTTTTTATTGCATATAACCGTTTGAACAGGTTGCAACTTTTTATCCGAATATGTTTGCTATGACTATTATATATTTCTAACGAATGAAATCTGGCAACTATGTGACCTTTTTTTTAATTTTAAATTGTGATAATAACACTCTCAGAATTGTAATTTTGATGCTTTTGATTGTCTGTACCGGTCGGCATGAAAAGTTACGGCGGAACGTAAAGCTGATAAATATATTTATAGCAATCTCAATGCGTGAAAAGTATTGTTTCTTACTCTCATTTTATTGATAATTTTTAGAATTGCCTTGTAAATAAACAATCAACGGTTAATGGTCGTTATGGACTTGTTTGTGGTACTTAATAAAAACATAAAGTGTTTATTTATTTGAAATAAATGAGTATTACTTTGTTTTTTATATTAATAGTAAGCTTTTATTTAAAACATCAAATTTTATTTTTCATTAAGTATAATCGAAGTGCGTATTCGTAATGTGATATTGTGTGAATTTAAAATGGAGTTTAAAAACGCAACGTGAGTTCTGCAATACACGTGAGTGAAATTGGCTTGTATTTTAGGTTATGTTCCATATTTTGTAGGTTTTTTTTATGTAATCTTATAAAACCAATAGATTTGAATAAGTAGTATTTTTTTAATTTACTGTCTTTAAAAGTACATATTCGAAATCAAATTAAAATTGTTAATTTTTCGATTCGAGAGCGCGAATTAAATATTTATTATTCAATGTGCTATGCGAAATTCCAAAATCGTTTGATGGAAAACGTTTAAATTTTTCATGGCTGGCGGCAAATGGAAAAGGCGCGTTCGCATTTTATAATTATATGACCCACTTTCGCCTTGGATAATGAAGGTTTTTGTCAATAAAAATGAGCTTAATTTAGTGAATTCGTTGAATTTTCCGGAAACGTGAATTACGAACGCATTACTCTTGGATCGATAGTTGTATTGGGCTTATAACGCCAATTGAAATTTAATGCTACAATATAAATAGACTATGTATTTGAAAACATGAAAAGCATGCTTTTATATAGCTCGTAAAGAACAATCTTTTCTAATTAAAAAATAAATGGTCACAGCCTTATATGGTAAACCGAATAATTATATGTTATGAATAATTTAGTTTTAAATTATAACATGTTGTTTCATATTAACTTTTTCTACTGAAAAATACGATCTTGGTAAAAAAAATGGTTAGCTATTTATAACTTGTTTTGATTTTTTATCTTCGAACAGGAATTGCGTTTGTATATTTTTTGGGTCACTATACAATATGATTTTAACAAAAGATTCACGAAGCCATTTCATACGAGTTGAAATTAAAGCATAATGCAGCGGAAACCATAATAAATATTATTTTATTTATTTGAAATATACATAAATATCTAAAATATGTAATGGGTTTTGAAAAATACTGTTCATTGACAATTCAGAATGATATCAACCTTAATTAAAAATAATCGAGTTAAAGCTAATTTACGAACAACTCTTTTAAACCATAAAAGTCTCATAACATCTGTATGTTATCATAAAAAAATGTCACTGAATAAAATGACCGGAATTAAAACTGCCAACTCTAGAGTTATACCCAAATTAAACAAATTGATATTTTAAACTTTACTACGTCTTCCATATTTTATTTAAATTAAACTCCTTTTATTATACAATTTCATATTTATTAGTTATAATATAAAGTTCTATGGCGACTTCACAGCCTCTAAAAATATTTTTTTATGAACGACCGACATTTTCAGAATTATTCCATTTACTGCAATGGTTTCCTCTCGTTATGAGAAAATAATTTATAGTTATTATTTTAACCAATTCAGCATAAAACAATACAAAAAAATGCTCTTTAAAATAATTTGCTGAGCGATCAGCAAAAAACTTATTTTTTTAAATAATACATTATATCTATAGCTATTTTTTTCGTATATTCTAAATGAAAGAAATGATTATGTCATTTAAAACCATTTTATATAGTATAAAATAAATTATTCTAGATACCTATCTAGATATGGTGGTGTACCATCGTTGTTAAATTAATTGGCGTTTCTATTTTTTTTCGTAATTTTGAGTCAAAATTAGATGCTTATGGAAATCAAAAACTGACTGAGGAGTAGAAGAATACTGAATTTTAAAATTTAAAATAAAAATAAAAAATAGATTACTTATTATATATCACAATATAATACGAAAATGTTTCCAATATGTAAAATAAGAGCTTTAAGCTCTTTTATATACTGGGCTTTAAGTTTTGTAAATTTACTAATGCCACGTATAAACTATGGTTTCAACAACTTTCACAATTTGTTATAAATTAGAAGTCATTCTAACGATCACTTCGAACAAACTAAAAATTAAAAGTTTTGAAAGTTGTGCCACACCCGTGACAAAACAATTTTGTTAATAATTATAAATATTTTACGGACCTTCGTACCGAGACATTAATCGCTAGAAAAACTACTCTTTGTTTGGAAAGGATACGTGCTAGAAAATACGTTTTACCCTACGCATGATACTATTGTTATTCTACCCTTTGGTTACCAATCCCCAGAGTAATCTTTTGAGCTGCTCTTGTTTTAAGGCATAAATACATTTCGTGGGTGTGTCTAAAAAGCGATGCAATTGACCCGCAAACATCATCATCTACGATTCACTAGAGCTGTTCAACACTCATTTGTCCTCAAAACCCAATGTAATGTTTATTTGTGTATTTTTTATAATTTCAATTGTATTATTTTTTCACACTAGAAAAAATCCTATAAATCAAAAATAATACAATATGTATATTAATTGTCTTTTACTACTTTTAGCCCTATGATTTTCTATAACTTATATTATATAAAATGGCAATTATGATTTATTCAGATACTTTTAAATCCCCTGAGTATACATTAAAAGCATTGCTTAAACTATTATAATACATAATAGTATACGTATGGGTATAGCTTTGCGCAATTTAATACATATAATATTGTTTGCACTTAGGTAAGTTGTTTTATTATGTTTTACACCAAACAAATGTTAAAGTAATTAGCTAGCATTAGTTAAATCAAAACCTTCATAAATGTATTATTTAATTCATAATAGCATTACTATTGTTACAGCTTGTTATATTCACATGTATATTATATATTTTACATATGTGCATACGCTGCCTTATGCTCCATGTAGAGCTTTTACCTTCTTGTTAACTCTTACGGGTCAGTGAGGCAGAAATAAAGATAGCACGTACCTATATAAAATGACAATTTACTCTGCCAAGACTTAGATAGAGGGAAAGAGGGAGAAGGGTGGAGTCTGAGGCACCCGGTCATGATAAAATAAATATAGGTGGGTAGTAGCTGGCCCATGTCGCGTCCCACATTTTGCATGAATAACAGTCACCTCGGCCATTGATAATTGATGAGGGGCGGACGAGCCGAGAGTAAAACAACAAATTTGGAGATAGCGCAATGCAAGCAAGGGAATATGTACGGTGGCAATAAAACGGGAAAGATAAGCGCGGTGGTCTCATCGGGGAAAAGTTAAGGTTCTCTTACTTTACCTTTGGCTAGCTAGACGCGGAAGAACATTTTTTTATTTGGGGCTTTGTGCCTTTTCATTAGTGCCCAGGTGACACGCTGGCAGGTTCGAAATGTATTAATTATATGGGGATGAAAGTAAATCAATACAATATATTAGACTAAGCAAGGTGCAAATATATCTATTATATAAATATAAATATATTAAAAAAAAAACATTAAAAATATTTTAAAGTTTTATTGATAGTGATCTTAAAATGAATAAATAAATAATATTTTATAGAAATGTTTCAATCATTTAACTGCTCTTTGTTTTTAAAATCAATGTTCGAATGCTCAATAAATATATTTGAAGATAATTATTGTTGGATTGATTAATTCTATTTATTTTTCAACATAATCCATTTAGTGGACATGATAACAAGTTACTTAATCTCAAGTTCTGGATAGTTATTGCCATTGTTTATAATCTTTATTGATCGATAGCATTTACCAAACTAATGTTTATCAGTGGCAACAGATGTTAGCTCATTTCTTTCGTACATAAAATTACAACAAAATATTTATCTAATAAAAACATTAAAATCTTAACAAACCAGTGCTATTTTAAATTAAAATATATGTATCAAACGTGATTTAAAAAATGAATTTATATATTCAGGGATTAATTTCACGTTTCACAATTCAAGATAGATTGAAAAATTTTAATCTACATTCACAAAATATAAAATGCAATGTAAGCCATTTCTCTATTTTAATTGTATATTGCCATTTGCTCTAAGAAAAAATCCTATATAGTATCCGTATTTTAGAAGAGGACTAATACATAAGAAATAATATTATGTCTCTTTTTAAAACATGAACACTCAGATGTGATCTTAGCAGAGATATTTTTAAATTCTTGAACAAGTCCCTCGTCTGCCGTTTTCGCGATAACGCTGAATGTATAATATTATATAATAAAGAAAACATGCGATAACATAAAGCGACATGTTCCACTAATTAGCTTTTGTATACTTTCGGTACATGCTATGTAACTTACATTATTTGTATTTTATAATGAAATCTTCATTATTTCAAACATTTCCGCCGTTTTACACAAAGACCTATTAAACTCGCGTAGTCTCGTAAGACGTGACTAGCGTTTATAATATTATATTTAAACAAATATTATATGAACTTCTTAAAAATGTAAAAATATGTATTACCTAGCTTACGTAGAAGTGTATGTAAGAATCTATAAGAATCTCTTGAACTTTTTCGACATCAATAAACTATATTAAATACAAAAAATATGCATACAATAGTTTTAACTTCAAAATTTATAGAAATTAACCAACCGATTACTTACTATAATTATTTATAAATACATACATCTTACAGAAGCTATCCAAAAATATAATGCAGGCTCTCCTTTTTTAATGACCGAGTTTCGTTAAGCGAATTGGTCGATATGCGAGAAACTTAATTTTTGTTTATTCTGAATTAAAATACAATCATTAAAAAATGAAGTCACAAAAAAGACATACTTTAAAGTAATTATCAGAGTTATTAGCAAAGTAGAGGAGCGGCGAAAATCTCGTTAATGCGATCTGCTTTGTAAGTTTCTTTTTTCCTTGATAAATTTCAAAGTAAAAGTTAATTCGTTTGGCGTTCTATTTTACTGAACCGTTTAGCATTCGAATCCAAAGCCTCTAGTTTTGATTTAGCTGTATTCACTTGTATAGTACTTCATCCATTTTACATTTTTGTCTTCCTTAAAGTGCTGCTGCACTTCCAACTTTATTAGATCTTCATTAGTTAGCTCTCCCTTGACACATTCCACTTATTCTTCAATATCTTTAATTTCAACATCTTTGGCTAGTCTCATTAATTATTTATGTATGATATAAACTTGGTAGGCTTTGTTAAAACCTTCAAATTACTTATGAATGATTTTAGGCATTTTTTTCATATACCGTGTATACACTTTTCTGTAGCTTTTTATGTAGTCTTAAATGTTGTATGATTTCCAAAAATTTCAAAGGGTTACTTTGTATAAAGTCGTACGTAAATAATACGCTTTGAACGTAGCTAGCTATAAAGGTCCATACAAAAACCGACTTTTGAAACAATTTCGTCATATGATAAAACCCGGTTTTCGAAGTTTTACAAAAAAGTTTTCTTTTAATTTCGTTTATTTTAAAATAAAAATTATTAAAAAAAAAATACAATAAAACAAATTTTAATGAAGTTATTACTTTCATTTTACATAAAATTTATTGAAAACCAGAACTAAATTTACTAAAATTTGTATTTTTTTTTAAAAAATTAAATAATATATGGAAATGCATTCTTTTTCAATATAACATATTAAACTAAATTAAAAAATTAAAGCGTCAGTAATTATTTTTAATAAATATATCATTGGCGATCAATTGTAGAATCTATGAATTTTCTGTTCGGTGTATTTTTTATTCGACGAATTTACACGTCGGTGAATCCATTGGATTTAAGACAGCAGTCGTGTTTTTTCGTAGTACACTACATTTACATCTGGTTCACCATCATGATTCTGGGGATAGGCATTATCAAGCAGGTGGATATTCTCAAAGAGAACTTTTCCAGATAATAATCCTTGACTGATGGTAAAAAGCAGTTGATGAACCAATCCGCAAATAAATTTTGCGTCATCCATGCCTTCTTATTTACACAAAAATAAATGAGCAGAGTATGCTTACTAACCTGCTTCTATGCACGTGGGTTTTCGATTTAAAGCTCTAACTTCAACCCAGCGACATTTTCTCCCAACAACAACGTGACCCTATCTTTCGAAGCCTGTAAATCAAGCTTTTTTGTGTATGTAGGACCTTTAAGGCATTTTTTCAATAATAATATAATAGTTTTCAGGCTGTAGCTGCCTTTCTCGACAATTATATCAAATTGCTCAACATTTTTTTCGGCTGCTTCTACGTCCACCCTTAAAAATATTAAAATGCTATAGAAAAAAAATCAAAACAATAAAATAATACTTTTTATTACATATTTAAATACTAAGATTTGAATACTTAACTACTAAAAATCACGCTCCATGAGCTATAAAAATAAGGTACTTAAAAATTAAATAGCAAAAAATAAAACGTATAATATCAATTTTATTACCTCTGATAAACTACGACGAATATCTTAAATATTAACAATAAAAAAATCGTTATATTTTTATTGGCCATTCTGTGTATTATCCTTTTTAATATTTGATATGCAATTTCATGAACAAATCAATAAAAAAAACATACATACATACATTTAAGCAGTGTATGTTATTTTTGGCGGCTGAACCTCCTCGGTCCGCCGGGACATATAAATATATTAAGGCAAGAAAAGTTAACGGTCTTGCCGGGAAAACTTATTTGTTGATTTGTGAAAGTTTATTATTCGTATTGCTCTGTGCCGAGGGAAAGAATGGTCAGATACGTTCCTTGTTCATGAACTTAACAGACAACGCGCCACATTTCAACGTTAGCGGATTAAACGACGACTTATTGTGTGCAGTGTTTTATACTTATTTTTCGACTAGCAAACATTGAAAAAATTGATTAATATTCTTCTTTTTGAAATCATAATTTGGCAAAATGAAAAAAGTAACGTTTGTCGTTGTGCTTTCGCTAAACGGCGCTCTGGCTCCAGCGGAGTTTTCTTATTAAGGATTGGGATTAACGATACCGCAACCAATAAGTAAGCCGCAATTAATGTTTACAAGTTTTTGTCGGAAATTAGGGGATTCGTATGCTGGCAAGGGGGAGCGGATACGTTAGGATATACCGTAAACTTATATGTATGTATAGGAAAAACTGAGAGCAAAGGAAATTGCCAGGACCAACTAATTGACGCATATGGATATAAATATATACATACACACATATACTATAATGTGATATAACCCTTGATATATTTACAATTTAAATTATAAAATAATAATTAATAATAATGTAATTGTCTATTGGATAATAGAGAAAGCTCTAAAGAAATTGATCAGATATCTTGAAATAAATAAATATAAATACTGAACATTCTTATATTTCACAAAAAAAATGCATGGCTTGCTGTGGCTATTTTTAAGACCTTCTCTCTATAAAATGAATTCTTGTAGAGACTTGATGTTAAGAACATATAGTAAAAAGCACAAAAAAACATTTTAAATAATTTACTAGTAAATGATCTGACACAAAATATAATACTAACAGATATAATAAATTTACAGAGCATCTCCCCAGTAACTTCAGTAAAAATGACAATTCTATTTCTTGTTTCTTTCTACTGTAAATATTCATTTAAAAAAAAATATTTCACTTACAAAAGATTAATATTTATTAGGCGATTTTAGAACTGAGTCAAATAATATATTTTTTTATGAATATATTAAGATCATTTTAAATAATTGAATAGAATTTTGAAACCTTTTGAATATTTCAATAGGTGTCAATATTACAATAGGTATCAAAAAACAATGATTTTGAAGAAAGAGAATTGAAAATAAATCTGAAATCCTTGGCATGAAAAATTCATAAGATGCTATTTCAATACTTTTTTGAAGTAAATATAACAAAAACTCTTTCCTAATACTAACTTATTATATTTATTTTAAATCTCTCTGTTTCAGTTGCCAAAAGAAAGAGATTTTTTTATAATTAAAATCAATCATGTATCTGCGATTAACTCTTTAATTGCCGACTCCTTTTTGATTACTATTTAAATTAAATAAAAAGTATATTTGTAAAAATCGTTATTTATCCTTAAAATAAATACCCTATATACAGCTCAATAAATGTATTTGATTATTTATTTAATGATGACATTAGATCTAGCAATTCTTTCCAAAAAAAACAAAAACCGATATTATGGATTTCGGCAACCAAAGAGTTAAGCATAAGTAAAAAATATGGAATAATTTACAAAACTATTTAAATATGGTATAGCTATGTTATTAGTTTATATTTTCTTTAAAATGAATTTTAATCAATATATTTCCTGTTTATTTTTGGTGATGTAAGACGTTCATTGCATAAGAAAAACATCACGCGCCGGGTCTCCTTTAAAAAGCAGTACTAGTAGCAATTTTACATAAACCATAGATTTAATTAAACCTTTACTTTATTACCAGTGCTTATTGCCAGTGATCATTAGCTCAGCATAAAATGTGCATGTATTACATATTTTTTTACATATAATCCAATTTAGAAAAAATGCTTTCACAGTTCTTTGTATATTTACATGTACTCTATTTCATTACTCGTACTTTCATAACCAGTAATTTAACACGTCTCAGATGTTTTTAACAGTATCTTTCAATGCCTCAAAGTTTCTAATAAGTATTTTTAAATTCAATATTTCTTGCGTATATATATATATATATATATATAAATATTATGTTATATGTAATCTTAAATTATATATATATATATATATATATATATATATATATATATATATATATATATATATATATATATATATATATATATATATATATATATATATATATATATATATATATATATATATATATATATATATATATATATATATATATATATATATATATATATATATATATATATATATATATATATATATATATATATATATATATATATATATATATATATATATATATATATATATATATATATATATATATATATATATATATATATATATATATATATATATATATATATATATATATATATATATATATATATATATATATATATATATAAATCAGACGAGCAATTCTCTTCAGGCTCGTATAAAGTTATTTAATAAATTAATTTTATAAAATAAAATAAAAACGTTCTATAAGTAGATTATTTTTAGTAACCTGAAGAGCATAACTTGAGTCTATGCCTAATTAAAATTTATACTTTTGATCTATTAACAACCATGATTTTTTTAAATATTGATCAGAATAAGTAATATTTACAATTCTATACAAATGTTCCAATATATTTTTATTATATAAATAAATCAAATCATATTTTTTTAAATTACATAAAAAAGTGCATAATGACGACTTTTTAATTCTCTAAAAATTTAAAAGTTTTTTGAGAATTATTTTTAAATGCATAAACTGATGAAATTTTTGTAGTTCAAATCTGATAAATTTACAGCTGCATTAAAAGCAGGTAGTTCAAAATTTAACATTGTAAGACAATAATAATTTTATGACCAACTCTGGGAATATTTATAAGTAAACGTAAACGCCAGCAAAAAAACAATAATGCCTAAGAAATGATTATATTAGTCTTTGGAAAGGTTTTTATCGCCGGCTATATAAATTAAGAGTCAATGTTTGCATGTAAATGCTATATAAATCATACGATAAAATGTTGTCATTTTTTATGTCATGTCATTACATGATATATAACAGTCAATTTTCATTGAAAGTGACTGTTAATTAAGCATGCACTAGATATTTTAGTCGGAATAATAATATTATCCCATATAAAATATTGGTTAAATTAATATTACAATAACAATGTTTAATTATTGTTTTAACTAGATTATAATTAGCATGCATAAATTTTGACCCAAATTTCTGACAATTAAAATATACAAATATATACAACAATTGCATAAATACATTCTGTATATTACATATATTTTTTTATACGTCCAAAAAATTTCAAAAGTTCAAAAAAATAAAAAACACTATATGTATATTATAAAAATACTTATTTACATAAGTATTAGTTTAAATACTTTTTTATTTACAACATTTTTTAAGTATTTTATAAACAAGAATAATCCTAATACTTTAAATTGAATATATTTTTTGTACATACTTTTCATATTGCAACATAAAGTACAAACTATAACAAAACATTTAATATTTGATATTCCGTACAATGTGTACCGAACATAAACTTGCATTCCAAAGATACGATAATATTGAGAAATTCATATATAATAAAAGTCGTGTATAAATAGAATTTATTCTGTTACATAAACAGTATTATTTGCAATAATATTTCGCAAATATTCAATGTATATTGTGATATATTAAAAATCGACTATTACAATCAATGCAAAGAAGTAAGTTTTTTTTATTTCATGAATCGCTAAATAAAACTAAAAAAAACTATTATACTTTTTTATGTTCTGCTCGAGTAAATAATTTAGACTTGGCAGTTATTTTTTCAGAAGTTTAATAATAAGTTACCTTCGGTATTGCCAATAAATAATAAAATAACTAATTAAAATCTCATAATGAATGCCCAATCATAATTTCTTGTTAGATAGAAGTTTTCTGGTAACTAAACTGGTTCTTATCTCAAGATCTGTATTATCTTTTAATGAATTTTAACATTATATACTTATCTCAATTTATTTATCTTAGAATATTTAACGATTTTTCATAGCATTATTTTAATTATAATATGTGCCTTAAAATTAAGATATATTATTTAATTGAAATTATATATTAGACTTAGTCACAGACTTCATTTCTCTTTTTTTCGACTTTTATCTGTATCTTTAACAAACGGTTTAAATACAATCTATATTTTAACTCAATATATGTTGATAGTTACTGCGCGTTCAATTTACTTAATTGACAAGATAAAACTAACTTTCAATGTGAATGGTTCTGAAAAATTTTCCCACTATGCCGCAATTGTAAATACATTAAACACAATCTTGACTGGCTAATTTAAATGAAAAAAATTGCTTACTTCCAAAAAACCGATTTAATAGTTTTAATTCTTCTTTTATGGTAAATTATTTCAAATATCTATTCGTATAAAATAATTTAACTAATGAAATTTTTATCCTCTTCATAAAAACATATACAACAACCACAATGTCTTTGAAATACAAGTCAACTAACTACAAATAGAAGCGGTACATTATTACAATATGTAGGTGTAAATTATTACAATACGCATTCATTTCGCATAGAGAACAATTTGACGTCGCGCTGTACATAGATTTGTCATTAATTGGAGGCAAGGAGCTTTCACGTTCCGAAAGCTCAGCAGAGCACTTAAACTCGAGTTGTGTTTGAGCAAAACATTAGAGCATCATAATTTGCGGTAAAGGCCGCAGGCGCCGAAGAACTTGTGATATAATCAAGCTTCGATCGCCACGAAAAAACTTTCCGGCTAAGTCGAGTTAGCAACTGTTTAAGCGAAATTACCCGCCACTGGGACCCCCGCCGGCGCTACAGGAACTTGGACCTCGGCAAGGGGGCGCCCCCGAAGATCCCCGCAATCAAACGGGATTCATCTCGAACCGGAAATATTCTTGCAGGCCTTTTACTTACTTAAAAAGAAAATTGCTCTTACATAGCTACTCTTTAGGTTCGTAAACAACAACTATTACGAGGCAATTGGGAAAGTGTTTGAAGAGCGAGTCAAAATAAAAGCAAAATGAAACCTTTGCTAAAGTGTCTTTGAAAAACATTGTTATCGGGTATAATAGATATAATTATAAAAGCCAGCCGCAAAGCAAATGTTCAGATACTTTGGGGGCCGCAATGCGACACTAGAGCTAAAAATTAATTTGACTAAGCCAAAAGTAAAACTACATCCGAAATCTGGCGGATCAAGACTGTACATTTTCTTAAAAATAGGCCTACTTAAAAACATACAATTGAATTAAAATTTAATTTTAAATAATATATGTTTAAATTATTATTATTTTTTAACAAACAGTTAACGAACCACTGAAGTTAGTTGGATTTTATTGACATGTTCTTAAAAAAGAGCAGATGTCATTTTCCTTTCAAAATATGGTCATGCTTAATTCGGTGCACAGAAAAAATAAGTACTATTTTATTAAGAATATAAATTTTATATTTTAATGCAGTGCTACATTTTTTTATTTGATTTGTCTATTTAATACAAATCTTCAGTTGCAACATGTCAGGCATTAGCCCAATGCGTTACATTGAAATAAACACATCCAACAACTACCAAGTAAACGGTGCAACATCAGACTAAAATTAAATTCTACATCCATTGTATTAATTATAAAATATTATTACAGCTTACAATCAATAGATGTTACTGTGAACGATCAAAATCGATTTTATTTTAATTATTCATCCGTGAAATTAGGAGAATCTAGAATAACATAATCTGTGATAATATATCATAAATTTAATTATATACTAATCACTAATTTCGATCTCTCAGATGCAATAAAAATTTAAAAACACTAGGGTTCATTTAAGATTCAGACCCAAGTCTTTCAGATATTAGTCTTTAACTTACACCGCTGCTTAGTCGTGCTGATATAATATTTTAAAAATATATTATAAAATATCTCAAACGTTAGAAGTCAAATACAATATAATTCTCAAATCTAGTTCGGAAGCTTCTGGATTTTACAAATTTTTAATTATTGATATCAATGTCTGGTTTCTTCGATTATATAATTTGTCTTTAATTGCACATTCAAATGTTGAGCTTAGTTCAGAATAGATATTTTCCAATTGTTTTAACGGCTATCAATAATAATCGTGAGACAATTGTCAAGAGCAGCTGTTGCTATTTTACAAAAACAATATAAAAAAAGCTTTTTAGATTATCGAAAAACAGAAATAACCCTAAATTGTTTTGCATTCTGCCAATTCCCATGCATAATTTGTTATTATCAAAACGGGTTCTTAGACCATCAAAACAAATATAAAACCGCCGGCTGGTTTGAGTGTTAAAAAATTGCAAAAAAATGTTGATAA
The DNA here is from genome assembly GCF_051122295.1 of Plectrocnemia conspersa. NCBI lineage: Eukaryota > Metazoa > Arthropoda > Insecta > Trichoptera > Polycentropodidae > Plectrocnemia > Plectrocnemia conspersa. The sequence goes on along the minus strand of NW_028277178.1, from coordinate 9,130,647 downwards.
TTTAATTTTTTTTGATATTCCGAGAAAGTATGCATATTTTCAAACATCTAACACGAACACTTGAATGGTTTCTTATCTGAGTGTCTTCTTTTATTACTTAAGCAAAAATAAGGCGTGTTCGAGTGTTAAAAATTCGTAAACAATTTTTTTTCATTCCCAGACCCTTTTTAAAACAAAGAAGTGTGCATATTAGGCATGCAACCACCTATACTTATGCAGCGCTATAAAAATTTCAGTGGTTGTAAACCTTTTAAAAATATAAATACAAATTAAATTTTAATATATTAAAAAAATGCTTTTTAAATTTTCTCGAGAAAAGTGGCAATCGAAAATTCTCATTCCTCGTGAAGAAACACTATGTACGACCTTGCGAATTCGCGCGCATGAATCGTTTGTAAGTTTCAAATCAACTAACAGTTAGCCTGAATGTTTCTAATCAAAATATTTTAGTACTATTTTAGCACTATAACTCATTCCTAACAGAGTTCTTAAAATGCAGTAATATAACGTCATAATAACATTAGAAAAAACACTGAATGTTTTTAGTAGTAAAGAAAATTAATCATCAAATAAAAGTTTTATATAATTATGCATAATTTATACTTCATAAATTGTCTTAAGCTATCTTTGAATAAATGTTCCTGATATTTATGACGTTTTAAATTCACGCGCGTGAATGGTTCGCAGGTTGCAAATAAACTGACAATTTGCCTAAATGGAACTAATTTAAATATTTAAGTTAGGTTTAATCACTATTAATTATATCTATTATAATTACTTATAAAGTTTCAAAGGTGCAGTCACATAGCTTCATAATACCAATAAAAAACAACTACAAATGTTTTTAGTAGTGAGAAAAAAATATTATCAAGTAAAATTGTTATAATATTATGCATGACACACTTTAGAAATTTTCTTAACCTAACTTCCAACAAACGTACCAGTTATACAATATATGACGTTACAAACTCGCACACGTAAATTTTTTGCAGTGAGCCTAATTCAAATATTTTAATGTAGTTTCATCACGTTAATTCATGCTTATGGAGTCTTAATGTAACGTAATAATAGCAATATTTTTATTATTAAAAAAAATCATCGTTAAATAAAAGTTCCATAATAGTATGCATTACTCACACTTCAGAAATTGTCTTAGACTAACTTCCAGTAAATGTACGAGATATTTATTACGTTAAAAATTTGCCAAATAATATATGCCTATAATTGACAAGAGAAGTAGGATAATCCGAAATGAAGTTAAGTCACAAAAAATTACAACAAGCCCTCAGAGGCAATGAAAGACGATTTTCAACAAATCACTAAAAAAATATAAATATCAGGATCCTAATTTAAAATAGTTAAAAAAATAGTAGTATAATTTTAATATAATTAAATTTTGCAAGTTAATACTTTATAGTATGTTTTGTATACGAAAAGTAAAATAAAAATATTATTGTCATACGCGCTTAAGTTGGATCTAAATATGTACTTAGTTAAAAATGAAAATAATGAAAAAGTTAAGTATGTACTCGAAGCTTTGCTAGAGGGCTTCCAAAATTGTAAATGCTTCTGGTGTATGAAAGCCTAAATATGGGATGAATTCGTTCCAAAAAATAATTATTTGTGTAAATATGTCTGAACGAAAAATAATATAAAAAACACCAAATCCAAAATTAAAAATGTAACTTATACATACCAATGTTTTTATATCTCATTGCGAAACAGATTTAAAATATAAATTCTAGCTTTATCCGCACGTTATATGAGAGTGATCTCTTGTTATCATTGCGTAAAATCCTTTATATTTGTTGACATGAACAAGGACGAACGTCCCTTTTAATACTTTAATCTCCTATGAAAATATTTTTCGAAAAATCCAAATCTTTCATAATAAAATATTATAAAAGCGGCTTATTCTTCCTACTTTACTTTATTTCTCTGAATGTGATATTTTCCCATGTATTATGCATGCGAATGTGTTGTTTAAGGGTAACAAGAATATTACGCAAAATTTAAATTTCGCCGTCCTAATTTTTTTTATTCGCGACGCAAAATTTTTTATAAGAAGGACCAAGAAAAATACAATTTTGCACAACAGAAAACAAAATTGTCAAGCATGTAAGGATAATTTGATTTGAAAGTATACAGAGGCGACTTGAGGTCTATATGAGGTTTTTCAGGGCCGAAGCGAAGCGGGAGAAATAGCGCCCTATTGAAGACCCTCTCGTATGAAACATCCGTTTATGAGCAAATCCCTCGCAATATTGTTTACTATATAATATAATATATTATAGTCCTGGAATCCTTGAAGAACACTCCACGAGACACATGAGTACCATCGCTCCCATTGTTATGACTTGTACGATCTTAATTGTTTTCCTGAAAATTTATACATAAACGTCGTAATACATTTTATTTTCTTACTTGTTTCAGAGTCAATATGCTTAAGAATAATTGAAGTAGTGGTGCCGGCGTACAGGGTGCGCGGAGAAACTGCGTTGTTAGAGTGCCAATATGATTTAGAAAAAGATACCCTGTATTCGGTTAAGTGGTACAGAGACAACGAAGAGTTTTACCGCTACATGCCGAAATATTCACCCCCACATCATAGTTACAGGGTAGATGGGATAAAAGTTGACGTAAGTATGTTTTGATAATTTGTTTTCAACGCTATCTAATAAATGTATGTATTATATTATACATGTAATGTATGGTTAATTGCTTTTATGTCTAGACGTGAATATATGGGATGCAAATTTATTAATAATTCAAAGCTTTTAAAGCGGAGCTATTTCATAATGAATCAGGAGCAATTTGCATTAATATTCATTAAACCAATACATTCGATTACTTTTTAAATATTTATTTAACTATGTAATATTAAAAAGTCGAAAAGTAAATTAAAATTACTTTCTTAAATGTAATGTATATTCAAGATCTATAAAATTCTTTGAAAATTAAAAACAAATAATGTAAGGGTTTTTTTTATTAAATTTTAATCATTAACTAGTTATATAAAATATAAGACAGATATTAAATATAAGATTATGAATATATATTTTTTTCTTTTATACTAACATATGTTTGTCATTTTAACAGCACCATCATTCAGACAACAAGAAAGTAACGCTAAAGTCTGTAACGCTGAAATCTTCAGGCGTTTTTAAATGTGAAGTATCAGCTGAAGCTCCCAGCTTCGAATCGGTGCAAGGAGAAGGTCGCATGGAAGTAGTATGTAAGTTTTTATATATAAACTAAAGTATATGCGTGACATAAACTTGAATTTACGCGAAAACCACTACCATATACGGCGATTTAAATAAAGTAGCGCTTTTTCTCAAGCGAGCTTTTTCTAGTATATGCTTTCTTCCTATTTTTTTCGCAACCTAATTGAATTGTAAAGTAGATCTTCAATATGTATATATATATATATATGTATCAAGTATATATAAAATGAAGCTTTGGGCCCATTTCGCTAAACACGATTAAGAATCGATTTTCTTATGTGAGAGTAGAGTGGCTTTATTGCAATAATAAATAATATTTATCACGTGTATAAATATATAGCAATGCATAAATAAGAAACGTTTTTCTTTAGCTAGTAATATAGACATGAACCTAACAAATATGACTTAATTTAACTCCAAATAGGCGAAGTAAACGGCCGCGGGTCCCTTATATATATTTGTTGTTTAATGACAGCTATTAAGGATGACCATAAAGCACGCACGTGTATTAACTATAATATCTTGACATACTTAGGGTCGCATAAGTTTTCCGCTTATGTAATTTCGCAACGTAGTATAACAGTAATATAGGGCACTGGAGCGATTAAATTAATATGTGATACGAGCACACAAGAAAGATTCGATAAGAGATCTGGAAAGGTGGTTTAATTGCCCTAATTTAAAGCCCAAGCCTAATATTCTTGATTAATTGATTAAATTATTATTAATACAGTAATTTATTAGTATATTAAATAATATGGAGAAGATCACGTCTGATACATTTATTTTGAGTTGAATATGAATATGATAATAAGAATCACAAGTATTAAATAGTATGCCAAGTATATTACATAATACACAAGTATGCTTTAAAAACATGTATTAAGTTAGCCACTTAAACACTGCAGCCATACCTATTTTTAGGAATTTAATAAAATATAATTGATCGTAAGTGAAATAACAAACATTTTATGATTAGATTTTAAGTTGCCAAGTCATTATTTTGCTTTTAGATAAAATTAATAAAATAATTAAGTTTTATTATATATACATATTAACATACTATCTTATTTTATAAAATACAACATCATTTTTAGTAGTAGATAAATTTATAATGAATAATCTATATTTTCGATGCATAATGAAACAGATTTTCTACCAAAAAATAATTTATAATGACTTATTTAAAAAAAGTGTTTTATTGCGTTAAAATTTATTATTATATTAATAAAATAAAGTACATACAGGTTTGACCATAATATTGAGGCACCCCAATAAATGTGCTTTATCTTAAAAAAATCATTAACATATAAATAAAAAAAACGACTAAGGTTGTTTAAAGTGCTAATTTTAAATTTATTTTTAATATTTAGTAAGCCCACCCTTAGCTATAATTACAGCTGCAACATTTTTTGGCATACTGTCAACTAATGACTAGTGGGTGGACGGAGACACTTTTCTCAATTCCATTTGCAATTTTTCTCTAAACAACATTGAAATATAAATGTCACTATTCATACTACCATCGCAAGTGTACAGGTTTCCTACCCCTGCTGCTGCCATGCAAACCCATAACATAACGCTTCCGCCACAATATTTGACTTGGAGTACTACGCAATTAATCAGATATTTATCTCCGACTCTTCAACGCACGTGTACTACACCAAAGGTTGCAAAAACTATAAATAATTGTTGTTCTAAAATTTATTGAATAAATTAAGTTTTTAATATTTTTTTATATTTACCAATTTTATTTTTAAATTATTTTTTCATGTGACAAAATGCATTTCGTCTAATCTTCAGATGTTTAATCTCGATGTTTTCAGGCCCACTCTAACTTTCCATTTTTATTTATTATATTTTTGAAAGCCACGGTTTGTGTCAGGCTTTACCACCTTTAAGTTCCACATTGTTGAGCTTTCTTTTCACCGCCCGCAAAAAAGTGGATGGGCTTCAGCAGTCACCTTTAAAGACATTTTTCGACGATTTTTTAAGAAAGCATTAGATCTTCTTGTGCTTTAGTTTTCTTTAGTTTTCTTTCTGTTCTTGACTTTGCTTTGTAAGAACCACTGTTAAAGCATTTTGGACAGCGTGTTAATGTGCTTACTAAATTCCAATATATTCGCTCTTTTAGCTTCACTTATCGATGTTTATTCGTGAGCACTTTCTAAACATTCTTAATTTATACTATCTAGGGATCTTTGAAGATTGTCAACAGTCAATCAGCATAGCAAATATTGCTAATTTTCTTCTCGGTAATTTTTATTTATTTTTATCCCTGGAATGCTTCTTTGAATATGACACCACTTTCGATTGGAATATATTTTGTTTGATATCCCTCTAATTGATACAGCTTTTTGTATAATCTTACACCTTTCTCATCTAGCTACATAGAACTTAGGCTCTCTATAAGATGATAATGTTTTACGCGATCGAATGCTTTCTCAAAATCTACGAAGCAAATGTAAACAGGTTAATGAATTTCGTATGAAGCGTTAACATGCAGAAGAGCGCTTCTCGTGTACCTAGGCCTTCCCTATTTATCTCATAGTCAGCTTTAAATGTGAATATTAAAATAAGGGATGGATTTATAGCGTTCATATAATATAAAATACATTATATAGTATATCATGGGTGTGATATGTAATAAATTATTTTATTAACGTATGTGTATATGTATTTTTTTCATGCACGAGTTTAGACTTGCCAAAAGACGGGCCACATATATCTGGACAGGAGAAGGATTACCAAATTGGAGACACGTTGAGTCTGAATTGCACTTCGGGACGTTCGTATCCAGCGGCCCTGTTGCAGTGGTACGTGAACGAGGAGAAGGTTCGGATTAACTTTGTGTGACAATACGAGTGTGGGGTTTTTGCAGTTTGTGTGTTATAATTTATATAAATGGAGGGCGTGTGTTTCTCGCTTTAAAGATAACCAATCCGAGAGAACTGGCAGAATACGGGCCGGTGACTCATCAGCACGGGTTGTTGACAGCCATTCTAGGATTACGACTGCAACTGGTGGCACGTCATTTTCCCGGAGGAGCTTTACGAGCCCGATGTGTGGCTAGAGTGTCTCCCGTTCTCTGGACGGCTGACAGAGAGTCGCTCCTGGAGAGGGTGGCTCCCCTTATCGACAACAGGGAAGCTTTATTACTAGGTATGATATAATTTTCCCTTTATTTTTAATTTGTTTTAAATATATGTTTAGATATTTAACATCAATGTGTTAGCTTGAATATGTATAGAAAAAACTATTGTATTCACTGTAATTATGACGTAAAGCATATTTTGACAATATGATTTTTTATACTAAATTAACTACTTAAACTATTGAAAGTAAAGACGCAGTCTGAAAATATTTTTTTATTTTTTATATGAACGAGTTTCTTGATGCCAACGAGTAAACTCACAATAATAAGTCTCACAATTACTCCATTTTTCAAAACACAAAAAGTGTCTAGGTTTTTTAATTTTATTATAATATTCCTTAAGCTACAGAGAGTAACACAATAAAATCAATTTTAGAATATAAATAAAAAGCATTAAAATATTTTAAATTAAGACTATCGTGACCATAAATAGATTACCCCAATGCGTCACTATAGTAAAAAATGATTTATTGTATGTATATAAAAAGACAATGAAATATTAAAAAAATAAATCATACGAACCGGACCAGCTCCTCGTAGCTGACAGTAAATTGTGAGATACCAGACTAAAATCAAATATTTTAATAATAATAAAAAAAAACTGTTTACACCTTACATTCAAAATATGATCACGATATTAAATTATGAGATTACAAAAATCTAAGAAAACCTAATCTGTGATGATCGATAGAAATTAATATTATATAAAAGTCATTATTATGGCTTTTTTTGACACGATAAAAATTGTAAAGTAATAAAATTTTTTCGGGATTTGATCCCATGTATTTTAAGTATTTCTAACTTATACCACTGATCTATAGCGCTGGTTAATTGATATAAGCTATATGTTTTGTGCTTACTTTAAAACGAATATTAAAGAATTTATTATTTAGATCGCGCCTTTGTGTATAAATTTAATGTTTTAATTTAATAATCTCGTACTATATTTTTAAAATGCTAAAATAATAAAAGTGTTTAATCTATCAAGTGCCCTTAATGTAAACCTTACTGTTGATGTTTACCATTATTATTTAAAATATTATTTTAACAATCTTATGTATAAAAATAACTACAATTGTTGAACTACCAATCATTTAGAATGCTTATAATTATTTTAATACCATTTTTCTGATAGTTAATAATTAGTATAACTTTTTTAGAAAATAAGTTTTTGGTTTATTTAATTACAATATTATTTTTTTATAAAACTAATAATAATTTTATTTTTATCTACAGTTAAAAGTGGATCAAATAGATCACAGTGGACCAATACTTTATGGTTATTAAGCATCTGGCCGATCATCGCCTACAATACGTGACTAAACAGATTTAAACAATAAATGTTACGAAACACTTCGTAATTTGTGTGAATATGTATGTAAATTATATAAATTTAAGTCAATTTTTAATGAAATAATTATGTAAATGTTAAAATATAATAAACGAACAATACACGCAATCGCATATCATTAGACGCCACTGGTGTTAATTATGTTTATATTTATTAGTTATATCATATAAAAAAACCTGTAAATAAATTCATTCGTTTTCGCCCGAAGCATATTCAATTCATTAAACACAACTTTTTTATATAAATTAATAAATAAATATATATTGAGAAGAAGTTTTTATTTAATATTATTTTTTCTCAAAGGTGAATTTTCACGTGAAATTTGTGGATTTATATATGGTAGATTTTTCTTCCCCGCTCAACCGATATGATATGTAGGTAAAGTGTATGCGCATGGAAGGGGAGAATTATAAAGCCATTCTTCTTATACAGCCTTCCTTCCCGGTTACCGTGGTCCCTTCGTCCTTCCTAGCATCCTTTATTCATGACTTTGTGCCTATGAATTACCTCCCAAGGCACACAGAAATCTCCGAAGTCTTAAAGCAGCCCTATATAAGGCCACATTCAAATTATATATGTATATACGGAATTTTCTCGCATGTGAGTGTGCCCAGGTATGTATAGTAAAATTTTACCATTGTACTCGTTTTCATAACATTATATATAATATAATAAGTATTATACCTATTTTTCTGTAACTTATTATGGTAGTATATAATCAAAATACTATTTGAAAAAGAAATAAAATGGTATTCATAATATTGGGTTTTTAAAATCATTTTCTAGAATCAGGTAGATTTCACTTTTAAAAAATAGTTTTTGTAACTATTTGTTTTTTTTATTAATATAATAATAATGAAGTTAAGATATTTTTTATTATGTACTTATTATGTCCACATAAACTAATTTATATAATATATACGAGAGACAATTGATTTATTAGTAAAAATATAAATTTTTTCTTCAATACAGAATAAACGAACTTTGCTTTTGACACGGTCATTTTAAGCACACACTGCAGTCACTACATTTTTGCGACTGAAGCTTTGAACTCTAAGTGTAACAAAATAAAAAATCGAATTCATTTATATATTTTTAATTTCTGTATATCACTAATTGATATAGATAAACCTAAAAATAAATCAATTAGAAATTGTGAAATATTTTTAAAACATCACCTATTTTATATTCAAAAATATAAATGTAAATATAATATAAGTCATAAAAACGAATGTATTGTTATTATGTGCACATTCGTAAAACGGCGTTTTAATGGCCTTGTTAAAATGTATCCCTTTTTCCGAAGCAATCGACACTAAAACGGGATCTATTGTAAACGGCATACTGAACGAAAAAATGCGTCACTTTAAAAGATAACCAAGCCTTTTTTAAACAGACAAAATAATGTCAGTGAGATAAATTTTCTTTGGGTAGGTATCGAAACTTATCTAGTTTAATGTTTTTTTTTTTTAATTTATAAAATTTAATAATATATTTATAATATAGAACATAATTTTTTAAAAGAAGTAGAACAGAAAAAGAAGTATCTTTGATTTACTATCATAAGACGGAACACCACTATCAAAAATCATTTCAAATTCCACTTCATTTCTTACCTGCAATAAGCAAGCGCTTATCCTTGAACGCGAATCCAATGGAACTAACACCTAATTGACACACACGAAATCTTCAAGCTCCAGAGAAAAGTAGCCGCTTCCACTTCGAACGCCAAATCTAGTCTAGCTTTTTATTGTGACTTTAGGGCTATTTTAATTGTTGCAACCTATAAATCTTTATTATTCGAACTTTAAAATATGTGATCTAATATATTTTATAAATATATTCTTCTGTTTGCAAACAAAATAAATAAGTTAAAATATTTTTCAATAAACTATATTTAAGCTTTTGTTTTCCTTATTTACGTAAATATTAAAAAAATTAATAATTTAAGTGATAATATTTTTATTTTACTAAATGCTATAGTATAACTAGTTTGCACTAATTGCACCTTACAATGTAACTAGGTGTATCACATATACTATATACATATGTATATTGACTTACGCTCAGTTACCGATACATGACCATGTATAACAGAACATCGGGCCCAAACTAATGTTTCCATTAACGTTTACAATAAGCATCTGTTACCCAGCCATTGAACGTTATGATACTCTACCCACAAAGTATAACCCTCCACTCGGAAGGCCTATTTTGTGCATTTATTATTTAAAATAATGGCACGCGCGGGTTACCATTGTTATATTTTTCGAGAAGCTCGTATTATTTTTTCTTACAAATTCACGAATGAAAGTGTGAGTTTCATTGCTACTACGACTCCGAGGAGCTAAATCCAAAGGAAAATGAATGGGGGAAACATCTACAAAATTTATGTACAATGAAGATTTTTTCTAAAAATAATGGCAGTTATTTTTAAAAATATATTTTCATATGTATGTATTCACGAATTTGTTAACAAAAACAAAATATGTTTACTTTAATCCTTGTGACTGATGCAAAAACAAGTTTGTTAATGGCTGTTTGCAATATTGTTAACGTCAAACGAAGATCTCCTCTATTCACGACATCAAGATGGTTACGAGCTTTTGAGAGCAGATGAAAAACCTGTATATATTTAATATAAATACATATACATATATAAATTAAGCAAGGTAAAATGTGAGAAATAAAATAAATAATAAAGTTTAGCTCTTGCAGAGCCATGGAAATGTACTCGCCATTTTACTATTCATTTATAAATTATATTTGTTTTGTAAACATTTACCTTAAAATCTCGTTTTACTTTCCGGTTATATGAGACTTTCTTGCAATTTAATTTTAGCATTGCATATTGATACGTCATACAATCTGATATGAAGCTGTTTCAGCTTAATTTACAGTAATAAAATTATTTATTTTTTAAATATTGCGCTATCTTTTAAAATAATGGCTTTTTAACACGTTATAAGGATATAATTTATCCCATGTAATTATATGGTATTTTTTTAATACATCTCACAGATCTTGCTCGGTTTTTTCGTCGCTTATAAATAATCAAATACTGTCCCAAAATGCAACAACCTAACGAAGGTAAGCTATCTGTTAAATTGTGGCCTTGCAAAATCTTTCTCATTATTAAATATTTTTTATTAGTTTAAGTACTGCAACAAATTACTATGAGATGATTTATGACCGTAATATAATGGAGGTAGAATGTAGTTCTGTTGTATATTTAAATATATTTTTTATTGTAGATATTCCATTGCAACATGACAGGCGTTAAACCAATGCATTGCAACGGGGTAGTGAAACGCCAGACTGAAATCACAGTCCATAAATCAATGGCATATATTTAATTAATTATAAAATATTATAACAGCTTATAATTAATTAACGTCACTTTGCACAAGCTAGCGACATTTAATTTGAAGCATTCCTTACGATATTCATCCACAATATTAAAAAAATGATCGATCAGAATAAAAAATATATAATAATCACACAAACACGATAAAAATGAAAGCGCTAGGGTTCATATGATACTCGAATCTAAATCTTTCCGGTATTAATAATCGTTTGTATTTGTTTTATTATATATTAAAAAATATGTAATTTAATTATTTTTTTAATTAATTAATACGTATGCTTTTTAAGACACACATGTAAATATAAATATTTATCAAAAATAAATTTTTGCTGTGATTTTACGCAAGCAAAGTTTTTTGTTGAATAACATATAAGATATTTTTAGAATTTTTAATACCTAATATGTATGACCTTACTCTATTTCAATTAACCATTACAATATTTACCCGTATGATTAGAAAAATTTAGGTAAATCTAATGATCGATCAGAATTAAAATATTCAATCACTAATTCAGATCTCATCATGAAATTGAAAAGTACTAAAGTCCATATGAAATACGAGCCCAAAACTTTCAAGTCAATAATCACCTGTCTATCGTGCAGGTTATTACTTTTATTTCTTTTTTGATTCATAACATCAATCAGATAATTAATATTTTTATTATAAGATTTCGATTAAATTTACGCAAGCTATGCTGGAATAATCGTGTTTGTGTGTTCTTTGAACTACTAATGCAACTACTACTACCCAAAACCTCTCTTCAAGAATAATAATAAATCAAAATATTGTTTTTATAGACATCAAATCAACCAATACATTTATCTTTGCTGTTATTTGAACTAATGAAACATTGGAGATAACGAGAAAAGGTTTAGTTCCAGCGACGAAACAAAGATTATTTTATAATCAAGTTGTTATTTTTTACGAAAGCCTGAACTGAAAATTGTATTTAATACACATTTATGGTAAGTATCAAAACCTCATTTAAGCATGATGCTTATTATATTTTCACTGATATTTCATTATATCAGAACCAATATTTGTTTCATACGAAGCTTGCTAAAAATTAAAAATATAAATAATACAAGTCAACGCTATTTGTATTATTGTACAGGTTCGAATCTTTGGCAAAATAAATTACTCTCCAGCACCACCGTAAGCCGGCTGTACCATTCATTAAATATATATTAACAAATGTAAATGACACAGAGAGTTAACGAGCAAAGCTCTCTGAAATATAAAATTCTTTCGTTTTCCGTGCCAGATTATCTTCTTATACTTCCTCGCTGTCTGCAAATCCGGCGCTTACGCGACTTACCCCCGGTGTAAGAACCGAGCTAAGTAGACGTAGCAGATTTATTCTCTATTATAAACTCCACATGCGGCTCCTCCCTGTTACACCGCAGACAATATTTGCGACATGTTTAGATTTTACAAATGGGACGGAAAGACACGCATCGCTCCGCGGGCTAAGAAGACAATGTGTCGGAAGAGGTGATCTATCATTCGCTCGGATATTCGACGGAAATATGAAAGACATCACTGCTCTAAATGTAATCTGGGTATACCTTACGTGCCTATCCTTTTATATAAGAACATGAAAAATTACCCAAGAGAGCCGTATCTACCTCCCAGTCTTCCCGTCTTTGGCTTATACTTTCTTAATAAAATCCTTTTCGATATTGTCACGTGGATTGTAATATGTATGATTCATTGCGCTAAATTTTTTTGTAGTATTTAATGTTCGATTCAGTGAGAACTATTTTTAATTACAAATACATTTTTATATGTGTATTTATTTATTACAGATTTTTTAAAACATATATTCACTTCATATGTGTGTATTTATAAGGGCTTATCAATTGTACCACTTTACTGTTTACAATTAAATAAATTATATCATGCTATTTTACCATAAAAAAAATAATTAAGCATGCGATAAAAATTTTTAACCGCTTATGAAAAAATGGAACATCACTGTGAGAAAACATTTAACAGCTTAAGTCACAAGGTACGCGCTTTACGGGTTGAAATACCGTCGTCTTGAGAAAATTTAACGCGCGCAGCCGTTCTTAATCTGCCGTAATGGCCAATGGCAATTTATTGCAAAAAATCTCCCATGGAGTGGGCCATGGCTATAAATATAAATACGAGAACGCGGAAACCAAGAATTACTTTCTCTCAAGATTTCCTCTCAGACACTTCTCTTCACATCCACTGATCCAGCTCGAATCCAGAATTCAACCCGCACCGGAAAAGCCTAGAGCCTGTGGACGCACCCCCAGATATCACTTCTTAATTGCTGCGCAACATATTTAATATTTAATGACAAACTTTGCCTTATCAAAAATAAATCCGCTGACTAAAATTTATTTATATTTTTTCTGCGCAGTATGCATTTTGCGTAAAGTTGTTATGTTCTGCACATGTAATTAAATAAATAAATATATATTCAAATAGTATTTTGTCTAAGATGAGAAATATGTCAAATGTAAATACAAAAAATAAACAATTTTTGTGTAACAACGTTACATATACATAACGAATCAAATAAAACAATGTTTCAAAAATACAAAATAAATTAAAAATGACATTTAATAATAAAAAATGAGAAGTAAGTAGGTATAACGGAATAAAATATTATTTTACAAAGGTGTGAATTTATATAATATTCCAGTATTATTCCAGATAATCCGCAAAAATAAACATTTAGCAGGTTTTATGAATGGAATAAAGACACGCTTTTATGCTATTTAGACCTAAATTTTAATCTTATATACTTTCGTTTTTGTATTATATTAAAATATGTACATTTTGCTTATGTTTACTATAAGCTAATTAAAATTTATAAACATATTTTCTTATGTGTACAATTTAACAAAATAAATCCACTGTATCGAATGAAATGTAAATGTTTGAAGCTTTAGTAAATTAATATCTGTGTCAATATGGTAACAATTGTTCTCTCAACGGATAAGTAACAATCAAAAATGCAACGTCCATCTACTCTAATCACTAAGTCAGGCCATATAAACTGAATACTATAGTGGTGGATGCATAGAATGCTGCGTTATCAAGCAGTTGATATTACAGTCCATATACGGGGTGGTACAACATTGATGGGGCGGAATAATGATCTATACTGTTAGTTTGGTGCTCCTGGGCACTGTTATAATTTATGATCGAAATTGGAAGCAGTTTGCAGGCAGCTGTCCTAAACATCCTGCGACCCTCTAACACCTCTCGGCTTGCATGCGCAAGGACCGTGTTGTGCTGAAGGTGATTTATTAACACTCGGTTAATTACACATACGATTCGGCCTTTGACCCAACACCGTAGTATATACAAGGAAGCGAAGATGGTGTTGTTTATTTATAAACTAGGAAATTTCATTTAAGCCAAATAATTAATGTAAATTACTCACTAAAGTAACTGACTGAAACAGAAAGTTTTATAAATATGTTTAAAATACAAAATAAACTTATAACATGTATGAACATAAACTCATGTAAATACATACTGTAAATAAATTATGTTTTGCATGATAACTCTTTAAAAAACCTCAAAGTTGCCCTAATACTTTAAATGCTTGTTTGTGTGCTAACTTATGCCGGTTGTAACAAAACCCTGAATATAGGACTTGTTTTGAATAAAAATAAAAATAAACTAAAGTCCACCAATTTTCAGCATTTAATGGATATTTGAGCGCAAACCCGAATTTTAAGAAAAAAAATATTTAAGGCAAAATATTTTGACAAAAAATCTAAAAAAAACGTAAAATTTTTCATCTACAAATTTTCAATCATTTAATTTATTTTTAAATTCAAAACCCTTAAATTATGGCCAGTTAAATAAAAAACAACTTGAAAATTCTTAAATTTTCAACCTTTTTTGCAAGATTCTTTAGCTCAAAATCCAAAATTTAGGGCTTGACTTGAAGAAAAATCGAAAAGAAACTTAAATTTTATAAGTCGGCAAATCAGCTTTTTTGATAAATTTTTGAGATTAAAATCATTAAGCCTGATTTAAAAAATCTAAAAATACAAGAAAATCTTAAATTCCTAAATTTGGAGCCATTTAATTTATTTTTTGAGCTAAAAACCTTGTAATATTTAGAGCAATTAGTTAAAAAACACGAAAAAAAGTCTACAAAATTTTAGATTTTTTACTAGATGCTTCACCTCAAAACCTTTCATTTAGGACAAAGAAAAAACAAAAGTTATAATTCTAAAATTTTTTAGTGCTTTTAATCGATTTTTTAACTCATAATCTTGAATTTTGAGCGTGTTTTGAGGAAATTTAAGATTTTCCGTCTAATTCATAGATTTTTAAGTTCCTGCTTAAAGTAAAAACAAAATAAAACGATTTTTACATTTCTAAGATTTTGTCATCATTTAAATATAATTTAGAGCTTGAAATTCTGAATTTAGCACCTGTTTTGAAAAGAGAAAAAAGTAAAAAATTTTAGTAGTCCACAAATTTTTAATTTTTAAGGTTCTGAATTTTATTAAGGCATGTTAAATATCAAAAAAAAAGTACAAATTCACAATTTTTTTTAAATTAAAATTCTGAATTGAATACCTGTTTTGAAGAAAAATCAAAAAAAAAATTACAAGCATATAATTTTTTTGTCTTTTTGATAGATTTTTGAGCTCAAAACCCTAGTGCTGTAGTCGTAAACTTCGCAGAGGATCAATTGATTTATTGATTTATAAAATAAATATGAACCATATTGAAACTGTATGTCATACTACTGTATTATCTATCAGGATATGTGGCAAAATGCTTATTAAATAATCAAGCGATGCAATTGGCTCACCAACATCCGCATTTATGATTCGCCAGAGCTGTCTGGAATCAAAAGTATAAAATATGTGACGCATTGTCAAATCGGCGGACTTTGTCAAATCAACTGATTCAAGATGACACGTTCATAGACCACCCAAGATAGCGGGCGATCAGAGACATTTTAAACGAGAAACTTTTTCTGCACCAAGCACTGTCTATGGAACACAATTCTACACTTTTTCGCTGTGATAAATTGTACCTAATAAAAATATATATTTTGACGTATATTTTAGCTGCAAAGTCACATCCCTTCGGCCTCAAAACCCGAAAGTATATTAGAAAGATATTTTTATATTTATTATTCGGCAAAGTAAAATTAACAGAAAATATGTTATTCTTCACCACGACAGCGCACGCTTTCACGCAATAAAAATCAACTAGTAAAATATATATTTTCAACGTGTTATTGTTAATGCTATCTCATACGATTGCAATAGTTAATCCGGGTACTTATCAAACGACCCTCGCGCACATCGTTCCAAACTTATTGGTGGACGTAATAATTTTGATAAAACGTTTTTGTTTGGGAAACGGCCGTTACTGATTCGCATCAGCCTCGTTGCAAACATTTAAGGTTTACAATCCTTTATCGGCGCTGAAGAATTGCCGACCGTTTGGGGGATGTTTTTACTGTTTCCAGATAGTATCGGGAGATAGCAGGGATGCCCAGGCGTCGGCCCGCGTTCCGCGTCTTTACGGTCCGAGCTGGCAAACGGCCGCGTTTTATTGCCGCCCGATATCTTTATGCCGTTTCGTTGTTTTCCGCCAGCGGCTGGCAATTCGACGAATATTCAAATCGAAATAATAACGCCGCAAAATATATGTATTGTGCGAAATTTCTCACGCGGCCAGAGAAAAATCGCTGAAGAAAAACAAGCGGACGAGTGAAAAACGGCGGCTTTTATCTCGAAAAAATCATATCGCAATAAAGTTAAAATGAAATATTATATATGAACAACCATAAAGTTCTCTATACTTATAGTTCATGTATTGTATATATTTTGGTCTGAAATAACATAAATACTGATAAGCTTTTTTTTTATTTCTCCTCGAGACCTTTTTGTGTTTTAGTTGCTACCCAATTTCAAAATTCCGTTATGATGTAATTTATTTATCACACTAAATCACTAGAATTTGTTTATTTGTTTAATAATAATAAAACAAATAGTTAAACCTTTTAAATTTAATATACCAACGATTATAGTCTTACAATTGATTTTTTAAATAATATTTTTAATATACAATTGATGTTTAATAGAAGTTCTAAGCTTTATTTGCTATTTAATCTGTATTTACAAACGAAACAAAAATGTGTGAATATAAATCTTGATCAACTTACTATTGATTATGATTTAGTCATTGATTTTGTATGGAATCCTACATATTTTAATTCTTTATTTAAAAAATATAAATGTCTCTTACTACCTCAGGCGACTTCGGTTAATTCGCATAATAGTATCCAATTTAATTATATTTATATGCTATATATTATATGCAAGCATGTATATTTCATACGGTACACTTCTTAACTAAATATATTCCGGATCGAAACTTTAAAGAACGGTTCGCCATGCACAAGCACGCATTATAACAACACGTGGAGAATTATCCACAAAGTTGCATATACATCACGCGCAACTCAACTCAAAAAAAGCGGAAATTCCACATAATAAATCATATCTTCAGCAAACAATCTCAAAAATTGAGTGTGCAATATATCTAGATATAGTGAAAAATATATCCAGCGCCCCGATGCACTACACAATCTGCATGCTGAAACCAATTTACCGAAGCAACCACTTCAGTCTCGAACCAGAACCAAAGTGCTCACCTCGCTCGCCTAGGGAATTATATTTGTTCCGCAGAACCAAATTTAACCTCTAAATTAACGCACAAGTATGTACATATATAATGTATGTACACTTATGTATGTGTTCACATGTATGTAATTTATCTTAAAATTATCAAATTATAACTACTACAATTTTTTGCCAAAATTAATCCCATTAATTATAATGAGAAACAGTGACATGAATATATAAAATCTCTTATTGGAATAAATGTTCTAAAAAAATAGAATTTAGTTGAATCCAAACGTTAATTGCGTGCAAAACATCATTAGTAAATTCTTAGTTCAGAATAGCACAAAACCCGTCGCTTCTGCTTTGCGCTTGGATAGTTGGCTTGTATCTGTTATAGTTTCGTGTTTAATTAACGTTAAAGTAATTGCTCAAGAACGGCTTATAAATAGCTTCGTTCTTTAACAGATAACCTCTGGCTATAAACGAAGTTTTCCGCATATTATTTTACACGTTCTGTGTTTATCCAGTGTGAGGTTTTTTATAATTAAAACATCAGTCCTGTGATAGTTAAACATTTTAATAACAAATAAAATTAAATAAAAAATTTAATTTCTAAATAAAATTATTTTTTGTTAATAACGTATAAATAAGGTCATATTATCGTACATCCATAGGTATGGAAAAAAATATATATAAAAAAAATTTCAGTCAACAAATAAGGTATGATGAATTTTACATTTAAATTCATTTTTATATAATATATTTCTCTATTTCAACCGTCTTCCGTTGTAACTTAACAGACATAATTTTAATATGTTACAACGGGGTAAATCTGTAGCAACTGGGTAAGTCAATCAGACATAATGAATACCTACAAATAAATATTAACTACTAGACAAAGTCTAAAGTCATAAAGAAAAATTGTAAAAAAATGAACCTATAACATACCATAATAAATTGTACGATTCAATTAACTGACGGTAGTACGATTGAATAAATAGAAAGTAACTACGTGAATTTTTTAAATCATTTATTTATATGCGAGAGCAATCCTTCTATTGCTTTTTGAAGAAATTTCTTAATTACTGTATCGAATAAATTAGTTCGATTTTGTATTTTTCAATAGAACTTTTTCTTTCGACATTAGTGAAAGTATGAAAAGCCTGGCTTCACTCTGAGTATTTTGAATCAAGCACCAGATCTTATATATTTCTGAAAACGCTTCTTCCACCAGCTCTATTTCCTTTAAGAATTTCATAATCTCTGTAACAGTGTTGGCAAAAAATCCAATAAACTATTGCAATCAATTTACAATTCAATTTTGATAAATCAAATAAACCTTCAGGCAGAAAAAAATCATAGGGAAATAAAGACATATATTTAGAGAATTTTTAGGAGCAACTAATTCTATAAACTGTAGTTACTTTAAATCTTACTTCCACTTATTTCCACTACAGTGTCAAATATCTCATTTAAGAAGCACAAATACTAATATTAGCTATACCATATTGTCTTTTTTTTTGTTGACATCAATAACTTTTTTGTATTTTATTAAAAATCAAAATCTTTCAACGACGATGCATAACATTTAGCGGCCATAAACGTATTTATATCCCAGTTATCTGTATTATTGACAAAATTATCAAAAAGCTTGATTAGTTTGAGTTATTCTCATATTTATAATAAACTCGATTAATTAACGCGTCTCGAATCTATCACAAAAATATTTGTTAAAATATATTTTGTAAAATCATATCGAAACACATCTTCCGGTAAATATAATTTTTACCAGTGAAAATATAAGATATCTGGCAGGTGCTAGTAAAATTATATGATTTTAATTTTTCCATATGTAGTAATATATATATTTACATACTGATTATTATTTATTTACATGCGATGTGTAAATGTTACAGTGAAAGTTATATTTTCATTAGTGAAGTCCAAATATATTTCTATTAGCGAAAATATAATTTAACTGATAGTGAAATTCAATTTGCCAGTTGTGAAACATCTATTTACTGTTCAAAGCAAAATATAACTTAACGAAAGTTCTAAAACAAATTAAGCTAACTCATCTCACAGGGGTAAATTAGCAGAAAAAGACCTACAGACTCTCGCATATTGTTCCATAGATATGACTTCTGATATAAGATCGTTGGTCAAAGTATATTTAAACTAAATTTTGTTCAATAAGAAGGCACAAAAACAATTATCAGTTCTCAGAAGTCAAAAATTCACATTCAAATCAATAAAATCAGCATTCCCACTGCAACGGCGCTGACACGATTTTATTGCTTTTGGCGTAGATTTTTGATTTCTGAGAAGGGATAATTGCTTTTTGCGCTCTCCTGTTAGTCAAAATTTGGTTTAGATATGCTTTATTTGATTCTCACATGAAGAGCTTGAAAACACTATGTAAACTATTTTAAGTATTCATCTTAATTGTTTTTATATATTTTGAATATGTAATGATATAATTATTGTTTGTATATTGGTCATCATGACGCACTTGGAAAACTTGTCAAATCATGATGATTAGATTTTTAATAAATAAATAAATAATTGTTTTACTAAAACATGTAAAAAAAAATTGTTTGTTTTGTGAAAATACTGATAACATTTTCATAATTATAGTTGTAGGTATCCAAGTTGGAAAACTCAAGTGAAATTTTTTGATAGTGTCGATGGAAGTGAGATCCGAATCGAAGTGTTGTTTTTGATAATAAAATAATAGACAAATTAAAATATTTAGGAACCACTTTAAGCTATAACAACAAAGAAAGTAACATATATTACTACTAAAAATAAAATAACTCACAATAGGATGTAAATAATATAATAAAAACTAAACTCAATTTTAATCTTTCTTATGGAAAATTTACAAATTTATGAAACACAAATAGCCTATGTGCAGCACAACCTATTTTATAAAATGTTGTGCTGCATATAGGTAAACGAATTTGTGTTTAACGGATAGTTATTTAAATAGTTATTTAAATTAAAACTAACAGCTTGATGCAGTAACTCATTTGAAAAACTTTACATTAGCATGTCAGTTGTTATTATTACATTGAATACATAAGTGAATGATCTCAACTGTCACATGTTACGGCAAATATGATTTACAAATATCCTAATAATTTCCTAAATCGCCTAGCCTTTTAATTAGTAATAAATAAGTCTTAATATGGGCAGTCGCTAGCTATGATATAAATTAATTCGAGAGATAAATGCTTTTTGTAGTAAATTGTATATCGCAATGCGATTAGATTCTAAAACTGTATTGTAGCAAACAAACATCGTTCATATGATACTATTGTAAACAAAACATCGTATAATGATAGTATTGTATTGTATAAATGCAAAACATAGACACTCATATTTAAGCATTGTCTTTACTATGATTAGATGCTATTACTTACAAAATATCCTAATAATAAATATGCATGCTGAATTTCCCTCTGTTTACAATTGCCTCTAACATGAATAAATTCAGATAAAAAATTATAAAATGCGAGTCCTATACCAGTATACAATTTTACTCGGGCAATAACAACACACACACAATGGGGCAATATATGATACAATAAACCCGCTCTCGAATTTATTTCATCGCCCGCGAACATTACGAATTCTCCGTTTCGTCCGGGTAATATTCATCCGTAGTCGCCGTAAGTGGCAATATGTTGTATGGATTTTGCCTGCATGATTTATTCGCCATCGAAGCGTGTCAGTACATCTTCGCGGCAATGATTGTATTTTAGGCAGCGCAAAAAAGGCCCAATAATAGATGAAGCCGATTGATGTTCTCCAGGCTGGGAATATTTATCTGGCCATTGTTTCGGACAAGACGATTGGACACGTTGCCCTCGCTCCATATTTTATTCATCTTAGCGCGGATGGATTTATGGAGAGGCGGAAGGGTCTCGCATGTTTATGCATGCGGTCGTATACGTACACCTGACCTATGTGTAGTTGGCTGGCTGGCCCATAACCAGCTTTGCAACTCGTCAAATATTGAACCGGTTCAGGTGCGAATCTCGCATACACAGGTAATCCCAATCAATTTTTCAATACCCGTCCAAAATGCACGCCGATCCTGTCCTAGGGCATGTGCTAAAACTATGCCAATTCCCGGCGCATTACACTACGAAAAGATTCCCAAACTGTTAATAATAATTATTTTTATTTTTCGTCATTTAAAAATTCTATATATTTTGTTCTAGTTCACGCTGTGGAAATATCATTATGAATAATATAGAAATCCTGGAAACGACAAATAACTTTTAACAATGTAATAAAAATCTTGACGACGACCAGAGCTTTATCGTCTATGATTAATGTAAGCCTCTGGCAAATTATGATAAGCAGCTTTAAACTACAAAAAAGAGATTTGCCAATACAACAAAGGGTAGCGCAAGAATACATATAAAAATCGTACAGGACACCCAGTATTGCACAATAACCACACTTTTTACCACAACCATAAAAACTAAAACTTTTGAAAAAGCCAAAACACACACTTGAAACAATATATTGAACTACCAATTTTGAATGTGGGTTTTCATAGATAACACGATTAGCTCTCAATTATCTGTACTAACAATATAAGTCAATCAGATATAACTATTGATTCCCAGACTAAAATTCTGGGAATCGGTGACATATATTTATAATTAACTATAAATTATTATCTATATTATTATTTATAAACAACAGTTATCAATTTGCAACTAAGGCATGGTAATAACTCATTTTTATAAATAAAAATTTGAGTACCGCGGCCAAAATGTACGAAGATTTATTGCCAAAAATACTTACTTAGTTGCTGTTGATATGGATTTTCTTGACAGCAATATATTACAAAAACTACATCTTCAAGAATAAATAATACTTTCAATAGACCTACAATTAAACAATGATTGTAATTATTTCAAAGAAAAATTTTAAAAGCAATAATTAAAAAATCAAAAATTACCTAGTTTTAATTTGCCACTATGAATCACTTTTAAGATTTTTGCAAATAAAAAGTTGGTTTTTTCATTATTTTCTATGTGACTGCTTGTTTGTCGGCTTTTGGCTTGGCTGTAGTTTTCATAATCACCTTAAAAATAAAAGGATTAATTACTCAAAAAAACATACAATTCGCTATAAGTACAAGTTGACTACCAGCGTTATTTAACTGCGGTTTTTATAAAATACCATTATACATAAAAAACATATACTACACAAAAAGTTAGATAGTATAGTAAATATATAAAATTTAGTCACAAAAACGGTTTGATATATTGAGTTTTATAATATTTTAATATTCAAATTCGGGTATTTGCTATCATAATATTGCAATTAAACATATAAAGTCATATTTTATTTATCAAATAAAATATGTCTGTATATAAAATAATAAATATCTCTAATAATTGAATAACATGTTGAGAACTTATACGACGGTCTGTTAACGTATGCATTCATGTATGCTCTATGTCTACTAACTATATAGCTTTGTTGGTTGCGCTTTAAATTTTCATTTAGTTACAAATATTAAAGGATTACTACAAAATGCTCAATCGGCAAATATTTAATAAGCTCTACACAACAAACTTTTTATGATTTTTATAACAAGCTAGCTCCTAGCTACTACATAGGAATAATATATTTTATTTACTAAGCTTAAGTGGAGATTATATGATATAGCTCCTTAAATTCTAATATTTTATTTTTTTATATTAGCTACTTAAATGCTTAAACAGTAGTCATAATCTTTAAATAATTGCATTAAAACAAAACCCCGCAGTCAAAAGTACGCCGTGAAAAAAATGGTATAATAATCGACTATTTAATAGTACTAAAATAGTTTTTAAAGAACTAGTTATATTACCATAATTATTTAACATTTTTAAAAAAAATATTAATTAACTATCTTTATGATATTAGTCAATTATCCTTATTTTAATTTTAACAAAATATCTCACACACATATTTTTATAATATTTATATTTTTTGCAAAATCTTACATAGCACAAAGCCTATATGCCTTGCACCCGTTGCATCACTAATTTTTTTGTGGACATAAATTTAAAAAACCATGCATAGATAAATTTGTATTTTTTTTTTCATATCTATTAAAACACATATCTTAAGTTAGGCTAGATTAAAGTACATTACACTGTAACCTAACTCAGCCTTGCCCAAATATCTATATAACCCATTTCATTAAAATTAAATGATTTTATAAAATATTGTACAAATGTACCTAAATATGTGAATTTTAATTTAAAATTTTATGGTAACCTAATTTAGTCACACTTATATATTTTTATTATGAATAATTTTTAACATAAAAAAAATAATTTTGAGTAGTAAAAAGCAATTTTGTCTTGTTAAAAATATTATAAAAATTATAGTTAATTTCCTCAAAATTTATATTTTGTTTTTATTTTTTATGGACCCCTTGCATATACCGAAATGTATGTGCCTTGCACCCTCTGCATCACTTTTGTGATTGCTTTTGTGAAGATTTAAATTTATATAACCAAATACAGATTATTTTTATTATTGACAATACGTTTTTATATACAAAAGTTTGATTTTGTATATACAGGGAGGTTAAAAAATTTAAATATAATCAAAATTGGACCTAAATTATAGTTTTTTAATTTTGCCAAAATTATGTTTTTGTACTTTTATTTATGGAGACCCCTTTCTATCCCGCAGCTTTTGTGTCCTGCAATTACTGCACTAATTTTATGCGTTTAACTAAATAAATAAAACCAAGTTCAAGCATATATAAATTTGAACTTTATTTTACATATTTATAAAAACCATGTTTTGAGTTAGGCCAGGTTGGGGTACATTATACCATAGCCTAACTCAGCCTAACCCAAATATGTATATGAACACATTTTTATTAGATATTAAATTTTTATTTCTTTTTATAAGGTAAGGTAAATATATATTAATTTTATAAAATTAAGTACACGTGTACTTTAAATTGTAAATCTAGAATATAAAATACAAACCTAACCTAATTGCCATTAAAAACATTTCATTTTGCTTACAATTTATTTTATATTTAAATATGTTAAGAAGTAATATAAGAAAAATAAAATTTATTTATTTTAAAAATTGAAATATAATTTAAAATAATAAGAATAATATAAATATAATAAATATTAATTAAATAAAAACATATTTTTGTCGACTAATATTAATGCAACTAATGTTGATTAAAAAAAATAATAATAAATATTCATATTTCATAATACTACAATGTCCCACTAAAAAACTCTATAAATTATAAATAAAATGCTTCAAAATACAAAATTGTTAATTAAATATAATTATTATATCCAATAAATAATTTTAATAATCATAATCATTAAACATAAGATAAGATACAACATTTATTATTTTTTTTTATATTTTCTAAATATATTATTTTTAAATATATTCAAAAAAATGATAATATTACTAATATTAATAATAATTAATTTGTATTTCTCAAGCTCAAAAAAGTTAATGATCATATTTTGTGTTTAATATTTTGTTAACATAAACATAGTCACTACCTAACTTTTACTTATCAAAATCTACTACATCAACTTTAGCCTCTTAGCAAAAATTGCTACATTTTAACAATAATATGCTGTGAAGTATCTGCTACATAATTTTTTTTTTTAATTTTCTTAAAATGTATGTAACAATTTATTTATAATTTCTATGGGCAATGTTAGTGAAACTATATTTTTATAATTTTAATTTTAAACCACATCGGTATAATTGTGTTTCATATATAAGTTAAAACTCATTGGAACTAATTTTTATCGAAAATAAACACTGTTATTGCTATAATTAGTTGTCTTTAAAACTTGGATTAAAAACTTTTTGATATTTTAATCAATATTATTTTTTTTTAAATACCGAAATGGTCTTTTACGCCTGTCCAATGACAATTTAAAGAAGCATATAATTTCAATAGCACCTATCAGTAAAATTATATTTTTACTAGTAATAATATATATCTACAAGTGAAAATGTATTTCGATATGCTTTCACTAAATCATCAGTAAAAATATATTTCCACTAGTAATACAAATTTACTGTAACATATATATTTGTAGGAATTTTTTGTTTTTTTATAAATTGCTTTTTTCAACACCTGACGCTTTTTTTAAGTCGCATTGTAAAGACATTCATGTTTTTAATGAAATACTTCAGAGTAAGCTTTTTTCTCGTTTAGTATTTATTTATATGAAAATATATTATCCAATGTAAACAAATGTATAGGTAGATATTAAAATTCATGAAGGTAAAGCTACACATTGGCGAAGGAATTTGGACCCTCTGGGGCATGTAAGCCTCCGAATTCAATTAACTTGAACGCGGTTAAGCCGGAGAAGATATGAAAAAATAATTACATTAAGCCTTTTTTGTTAAAAAATTTACTCTCACCGGCCCATTTAAGCCTTTAATGTACGCAGCGGTTCTTTCTGCGGAAGGCTTTTAGTGTATCAAGACAATATCCCGCGTGTGTAGTTAATTAGCTTAGCCCCGGCGAAGTGTGCAAAACGATTATTACCATAACAATAAACATTACTCACGAGCCACGACAAATAATGCATTAAAATTTAATTCGTACAAATTAAAATTAAGATATAGCCGACCCGTAATGAAATTTCCCGTCTCGTCGCTAGTTCGTTCGTTTTGACGCTAAAACAAATTTAAGCTTCCCGAAGGAAAGATAAAACGAACGTATACACTCATATGCTAAGAGAACATTAGGGTAATTTCATTGGATACATACAACACATGAATATGGTTTTATTGTTATATCCTTATTTTAATTAGCATCGTTCCCGTTTAAAAATGAAAAAATAAGTTTACCTTGTCTACATTGCTATTGTCAGCCTACGATTGAACGATTTTTGGACAGCTTTCTTTGTTGAAGTAATATCGACTGTGTGAAATTAAAAACCACGACGGTGAAATCGCTCCAAAGGTGCACTATATAATAACAATACAAACGTTCATCTTAAAATTAAGTGTACTCATTTGTTTATTTATTTTATTTATTATTTATTTAAGAGTTATATCAAATGCAACTGAACAATCGATTTTTATTTTCAAAAAACGTATATTTTTTTAATCTTCAGTTGTTACCTGACAAACGAAAATCTAGTGCTGAGTAAAGCAACCAGTCGGTGATATCTACATATTTATAAATTAATTTACGTAACATAATTTATTATCAATAAATGTAATTTTTCAGATGGTGCTGGATTTTACTGATTTGATTTTTCTACAGTAAATCGAAACTGTGGCCTCTGAGCTACCAGTCTAATACCTTAAGGACTACGCTATTAAAACTATTGCTCAGAAACTTATCATTTTAAAATTTATCATGATTAGCTGAAAAGACCTTGTTTAAAGTGATAAAATAAAAAACGAATGAATTATGTTTGAGTGCGATGAGAAAATTAAATATCAAAGTGATGGCAGACATATGGAAACTCTACTAGACTGAAACACATTGAAACAGGTACATCTTTAAAATTTTGCTAATAGTTATAAATATTAGTATTAAAATTTACATAGCTTTGTCGCGGTTTAAAGATCGGGTTGAACTCTTAGATCCAGTTTTCTTCTAAGATGGACCTGCTTCTGACGTGTAGTAAAAATCAGCTGCTTTCTTGGTCTCTTTAAGAATCGTCTCGGTCGGTACTTGTCGTAGCTCCACTTGATGCGAATGCGACTGATTTCTCACGTGTTCCAAGTCGGAAGCGAAGAGGTATAGCAGTTAATATCACACTAGTGTGAATTTCGCTCTTATATACCCTCTCAGAGCAAATGGAAGCTCATCGCTTTTTTTTCTCGGGCGTCTATCCAATGCGTTACTTTGAGGTGGAAACAGAGTGCATTTTTTGTTTGCTAATTATCTAATAGGAATTCCTTTCGCGTAACGGTCATAATTTAAACATCTAAAAATTGAAAATGCTTTATGTTATTTATTTATTTTATTAATTTAACAAGATCAACATTACTGTTCTTATGTATTATAATACAAAGCATTAAAATGCAATCAATAAAATGTTTGATTGGATCAAGATACAATTCATAGAATTTCAACTGATACGAAATAAATACGAAAAAATTGTGCAAAACTTGTGTATCCTATATTTTACGTTTTTGTAATTTATCTGTCGCATTCTTCTCTTATCACTTATTAGTCAATATTTCTTCGTAACCATGGAAACTAACTAATATTTTTATTAAAATTATTTTATTTTGAGCGGACTTGCCTCACTTACAAAATCAACAAACAATTAATATCATTGACCAAAATAAATTACTAGTAAAAAAATACATTGTTGGGCTTTCCCCACTTTCAAAATCAACGGCTCATATAATACTCGCATAAAATTACAAGTTATCTCCTTCAAAACACAACCTTCGACAAGTCACACAATGGTCCTAACTTTTAAAGTATTTTCTAAAGACGCAAGTATGTTCTATACGTGTGAGAATGATCTTATTCAGGTGTGTGAGCAAGCGCGTTGTCGTGGTGTAGCACCGAAGTTATTCATGTTGATGGTGATCAACTTTTAAGCACAACTCCACGGTTTTTTGCAACACAATTCGTTAGATCTTCTCTTTGGATAAGGATAAAACTTCGTTTTGCATTTTTAAAATAACGTAGTTGAACATCTAGACCAGGGTTTCCCAAACTTTTTCAGCGACGGAACACTTGGCAAATCCGAAAATGTTGGTGGAACACTTCTCTTGACGTCATAAACCTCGATTAGGTTTAACCTTTGCTCACCTTTCATTATGAAATAGAATATGTTGAATTTTTTTAATTACTCCAAATTTTTGTGAAATATTTATTTATGCTCCGTGGAACACCTATTTTAAATCCGCGGAACAGCAGTGTTCCGCGGAATATAGTTTGGGAACCCGTGATCTAGACAATATAAAATAAGTATATTATTGCTTTCTAATATTTTTAAATTAGTTCAAACGCAAGCCATTAATTATCCAAGAATAACATAATATGGGCTTGCCCTATTTTCAAAATCAAGAGCTCGTATATATTTTTTTTTAAATCAGTACACCTACTTTTGAGATAGATCTTGTAAATAAAATATAAAGTTATTTTACTATAATAAATCAATATCATATATAACTGTTACAATGTGCTAGTTATACTCAAATCGTATATATAATAGAGTCTTTTATATTATATTATAGAATAACCAAATATTAAATATGGGAAAAGATTTTTATGTTGGTATTATAAATTATATCAAAACTTAACTATGAATTTATTTTAATTGTATATAATAATTTATTTCTAATGCATTGCTTATTTTAATTATAAGTTGTTTGTTTTGCCTTAATGTATATAATTATAGCTTAAATCGCAAGCAAATTACAAAAAAAAAGCTTAACAAAATAAATTATTCAACAGGATCACGCACGGGCGCGGTCAGCTGATTAAGTTGTAAGCTCTCAGATAAATACTTTTCGTGACGGAATACCTTACTGAATCTTAACTAATATCATCCTATACCTATACATATATCAGCATTGTACAATATAACGTATAGTGTGTCCCGCAGTAATTAACATTCGATGTTATCTGAAAATTGTGAAATCGCTTGCTATAATAAATTACCGGGATTAGTGTTTGGAAACTAATGGAAAAAATTGTCACAAAATTATATTGCTAAAGGTAGTTAGCGATTTATCATGCTCCGATTTTACATTACGTGCAGAACCGAAAACGATGAAGGATAAAAAGTCTGATAAGCGAAATAATGTAGTTTTTCCTAACGTGTCGTGTTCTTTTTGTGTAATTTGAGAATTTATTTTGCCTTAGGATAATTCCTCATATTTTATTTTGTCAATTTACTTATATAATCAATCAATGAACATAAACATTAAGGGTAAATTTATATATCTGAAAATATATATTACAAATTGTATATATAATAATTAAAGGCCGAACCCACAGCAGGAGCACTGGCCACCCATTAACCTAATGACTTTTCTTCTTAATGAGAAATGCTCGCAATTCCGGCGACGTTTGAAAAATGCCTTAATAAAATGCAAATGAATAATTAATAAACATATATTTTAATATGAAAATTCAAATCAGGGCCACATTCGCCTTATTCTTTGGGGCGCCCATTAAGCACCAAAATTATTCATCAATGTCAATAAATTATGTCAAAAAAATGTTTTTTCTAGATTTTGCGATAAAAAATGTGTATGCTTAATTGGTGGCTCAAGACAAACTTGGGCCGAAGTTGCAACAAAAACTTCCATACAAATTTGCCGGCGCATTGCCGTTTAAAAGTTTACTCCGCAAAATTGACTTTCTTTCGAAGGAACATTTTAAAACGCTTTTAATAAATTTGCGTTTTTCTATATCAAATTTTGTTTAGTAAACTCAATTCATTTAAAATAATAGTAAATTTATACATTTATATTGAAACTATCAAATTTAAGTAAATTTGGGATTTAATATGCGATCTATAAATGATCTTCTTATAAAATAAATTATAATATTAAGCTCAGTTGACTAAGACCCGAAAGATCTGGTTTCAAATCCCATATGAACCTTTATGTTTTTTTTAATTTTTAATTAACATAACAACACACTGCTAAATTGACTTGGCATGAAATATACAACCTTGGTTTGAAAGTTTTATTGTAGCCCCTTGGTTTGAAAGTTATCTAAAAGCTTTCTTTATTAATTAGATGAAATTTTTATTTGAGGTTTATTCTGTGTTTCAGTATATTATATATATTTGGGTATGTATAAGTGTTTTTCTTAGATTGAAAAGTATTTCTATATATTGTAGTTAATTTGGCCGTCATCGAATATTTTTTTTGTGGAATTTTTATTGATCCCCAAAATAAATGCTAACATAAATATTTATAAAACTATGCAAATTTGCAAAGATATCGAATCATAATTGCTTAAAACTAATAAAAATATATAGATATAACAGTACAAAACCATCTGGCCACATTACCAGCAACAATTTATAATATTCTGGCTTGTCAGTTAAACAATTGGTGTTGAATACAGCTGTCAACATAAAGAAGTATTTTGCACGATAATTTAAATTTATTCTGCTAAAAGTTATTAGTTAAAACTCATCTCATGAAGCACCTAGTATATTTAACTCACGAAATCTTCAATCCTAACTGTGGCTAACTTTTATTTATGGGGAGAGTGTAACCCATAAGTATACGAATTTAAAGCATGTAAAAATTAAAAAAAATATGTTTTTATTTAAAACAACAGTTGATTAATAATTCTAAAAAATAATCTAATAACATACATATGTAATTTTTTTAAATAATAATTCTATAAGTGACTTATGGGATGTTAAAGCTAAGAGGCTATTGATAAATTTCATTTCAGAGAAGAGGGATGTAAGCTTTTTGAGCTTTTATGTTTAAATGTGCAATAATCCATTGTTGCTGAAAGCCACAAAACTGTTTCAATAACCAGTCTTTTACTCAATAAGAAAAGTATTTATTCCTGAATTTCTTTCTAGACAAATCTCTGAAAACTTTAAACTGATGTGCAAGCTTTGTAATATTTTTGTTCCTTTCTTGGAGTGCAAGATTAAAATACTGTATGTATTGCATTATACCTGTAAAAAACATAGGATTTCTTATTCTTTTACCTAATGGAAGCAATGATTGGATTAGAAATAGCATACAAGCTATCCAAACGCAATATAAACCAATCATCTCCTAAAATCAGGTTAAACTCCTGATTTTGGACGTCGTAGCTGCAGGGCCGGCCCTAGGTTATTTGGCGCCCCATGCAAAAATTAAATTTGCCTCCTCCCCTATTAATACGTAATTAACTAATTACATGAGCTCAATAATATAATTCATATTAAAGTAATCTTATATTATATTTGACACCATATTTATTTTGCGATTGTGGGTATTTAAGAATTTGTAGTTTTTTTTCGTCGCGATATTTTACGCATGAATAATCCAAATATTACACTGTAGGGTGTACCAAAAAAACTAATATCAGATTATATTCTTTAACAATATTGTTTAATAATTGTTTAATAAGTGAATATTGCGCCTTTATTTGGCATCACGCCTATACTGCCTGCCCCTCGGGCTGGCCCTGCTGTAGCTGGGCCGAGGTTCACGTGAAGAGGGAAGCAGCTAATTTCTTAATGGTTGAGATAGCTTTACTTAGTGAGTTCAGATACTCTTTGGCATCCCAAATCAGCAATATTAAGATTAAGTTATGATTGTTGACAAAAGCAAATTCCGAATGAAAATAAATGATATGCGCTTTATTTATGCTAATATACGCAAGATAAAGAAAGTTTAAGAAAATATTTCGGGATGTGATTGAATTTGTTTATTTTCGTTGTATTTCTTACAATAATTGTTACATAACCGTTGGAGTTTTAACATGTGGGGAATTGACAACACAGTATGTTTCGCATTTCATTTGCTACGCTTGTTAATTCAATACGGCCAAGAATGCTAATCTTTCAGAATCTCGAATCGTAACATATTATTTTTTATATTTTTTTAATACATATAAGGTACTTTCTATAAGCTGTATTAGCTAATTATTAAAGAATTTTTAATACCAGATGTGAACGACCTAGCTCGATTTTAATTAATCATAACGATATTCACCCGTGAGTTTATAAAAATCTAGGTATACCTAATCTCTGATAATCAATCGGAATTCTAATTACATAATAATCACTAATTTCGATCTCCTAGACACGATAGAACTTTAAAAACACTATGGGATTCAAACCCAGATCCAATAGTCAGAGACTTATACCACTCGTCTATCGTGCTGGTGAATATGCGACAAGTACGAATCTGCGTTTGTAGATTCGTCTATTGTTAAACTGAAAGCATCACAAATTTGCAGATCATGCTGCAATGAACGCTGTAGAATTAATTTCAGATATGTATACGTCTCTCTATACTGCGGTGGTAGACTTTTTTTATTGACCGTAAAAGTTTCAGGTTCTCTCGAGCAAAAATTTTAATTATATTTTACAAATTATTTTTTACTGTAAGGTAGTTTATTTCAAGCAATACTGTTTTTTTATCATTTTTCTTGCAATTTTTTTATAATAACTAAATTAGATTTTAATTGTATTAACTAGTTAGAAGATACCATATTACTATAAACAAAATCCAGGCGAAGCAGAGAACGAAAACTAGTAAATCATAAAAGGAAACCACAAAACCAAGCTCAAGATTGTTTATAATTTAATAAGAAACATATTATAATTTCTTTGGTGGCTAAATAAATAAAAAAAGGTTTAGTACAAAATTGCATCCGCGTAACTTGTAAACATTTTATTTGCAACGTTTTGCGCACCCGCTGTGAAAAATATGCAATCAGCCTTTCGATTGGAGCTTTCGAAAGTTTCACGTGAGCTTTTCACTTTTCCTGCGGCTAACACAACGTTGTGTAGTCATTACGTCCGTAAGTAGTTAGAGCCGCGGCTTGGCGTGCCATGTCCACATTACAACCTGCCATTGAACTCCTCGCCCTCGTTCTCATTCAACCCCCGTGCTGAGGGTTGATTGATTGAGGTTTACTTTGCGACTGCCGTCTTACCTTTCTTTGCGCCAAAGAAAAGACGTCGTTACAATCGACTCGATCCAATTTGTTAACACACACACTTTTAATGCGTGTGTGTTGTGTATCGAAGGTAAGAAATATGTCAAGAGGGTGTCAGAATACATTAGCGCCTTTAAAATCTGGGGGAGAAGGGGAGGAATCGGTTACAATACAAAATGTAGGACTGACGATAATTAAACTATAACTGAATATTTTAAATTGTTTATATATTTAATATTCTATACTAAGTTTCTAATCATAGTTGCATCAAAAATGCATGTATTGTTTGGTTAAAAATCTCATGATGGAGAAAGTATTTCCGAAACACCTTTATATAAAGAAAATAATATGCTACGCATTATTATTTCTACGAATGTGTGGATAATGCTTCGGCTAAATATACATGGAAATGCAAATAGAGTTGAAATGGCAGCTTTTGGAAGTCAAAGAGTCGTCAAGTTGTACTATTGTCGGCTGTGATATCTGTGGAATAACTAGGATTCATCATTGTTGGTTCTTATGATTGCAGTCTCCCAGCTTGTCTCTATTACTATGACTCTATGTTGTCTCTTTTCTGCCTCTCTTCCGCGTTATCTTCTCTGTAACCAAGTGCCGCATATTTTATAATGCTAGTTCAAAACAGCTCTAGCGAATCGCAGATGAGAATGTTTGCGAGCCAACTGCATCGAATTTTTTAATACTCACTTTACACCTACGAAATGTGTTCACGCCTTAAAATAGAAACGGTCTAGATAGCTACTCCAGTGAATAAAAACCAGAGGATAGATCAACAATAGTATTATGCGCAGGGTAGCGCGTCCTTTCCAAATAAAGAGTAGTTTTTGGCGGTACTTACAAATGATTAACGTCTCGAGACAGATGTTAATAATAACCATGTCTCAAGCTTTATCAAAATCAATGTCACTGTTTTGGTGAAATGTTAGCAAATTAGTAATTATTATTCAATTATTTAAAAAAAACTCCTTTTTCGTTTTAGATAATTTTATTAGTTGTTCCTTATAAATAATAACACAATTTAAAATAATTATATACAAATTTTTAACTTGCTTATTTTATATATAATTTTGTAAGAAAATGATTGTTTTGATATTTAAACAACAAACTTTTTTTATAACAT
This sequence comes from Plectrocnemia conspersa, assembly GCF_051122295.1. Lineage (NCBI taxonomy): Eukaryota > Metazoa > Arthropoda > Insecta > Trichoptera > Polycentropodidae > Plectrocnemia > Plectrocnemia conspersa. Next base: position 9,096,107 of record NW_028277178.1, on the reverse strand, counting down.
AACTTTTATGACGAAACGAACAGCCGCCATTTCAATTAGCCATAAAATTAGCCGAGATATTCACAAGAATAATATTATTGAAATTTGATATAAACTATCAATATTATTATTTCATTAAATCTTTAGCTACCAATCAATGTATAATTCATATTTTTTTACATACTCAGCTGTTGCAATATTTACATTTTTAGCTTTTTAAAATACGCACAAACTAATCGTTAATGTTATATTATATATAAGTTGATATTATTGATAGTTCAAACATTATCCACATCAATTCCACTGTTGAATATAGGCTTTTTTGGTGTAAATACAAAGAGTCTTCCAATTGCTTGAATTGGTTTTTTTTCTATATAAAAAGAGAATACTTTTAATTTATTTTATAAATAAATAAAATTAATGATAATGATAAGTACAATTATCTCACTTGAATTAAACTCCATCTTAGATTCACGATACCACACCACACATCCTATGATATATATAAATACAAAAAGTAATATAAAAGTAGCATTGCCATCTGAAAAAAAAAATTGTGATAAAATAATAATTAACACTGGTGGAATATATTTAATTAACTTATTTAGTCTTACTAAATTATAGAGTTAACGTATACGACCAATAACTATAGTATATTGTACACTTTTTATATTCAGTTCCAAGGAATTGTATTGTAAACTAACGATAAAGATCAAGACCAAAATAAATGACTTCTCTCTACTAATTTACGGGAATAATTGAACGTCGAATCTAATTAATTACCTAATTACGTGCCGTATTTATAATTAAAAGCTCTGGACAGGCGTTTTCAACAACAGAAACAAACATCCTTTTGTTCCATATAACTACACGGTTTTCTCGAAAGTATTATTCTCATTACTAATTTTATTTTATACTGATAAGCAAACGTATTTATGTGTATTAAAATATTATTTATTACACTGATTATTATTGCGTTTAAAAAATCGCCAGTATTTTTTAATTAGAACATATTTATTATAATAATTATAGTTTTATCTCGTAAAATATGCCTTCTTCATTCTATATTATCAGTTTATTTTCAACGATAAAAGTTCAGAGTTCATTATATATGCAGACATCAAAACAAGTTAGTGCAATAATTATTTTTTATGTTATTTTCAAGATCAAAACTATTTTTTATGCGAATAATAATTAATATAAATATATGTACATTATCCATAAAATTAAAAATGTGTATATATTTTAGAATTTAATTATAAAATGAGCAAGTTAAATTTATTTATATCTATAGATATAATTAGTTGTAAAATAAACAAGAATATTAATTTAAATGTACAAATACCTGCCATGATTGAAATATGTTTATACAAAAAACTGTTTCCACTGAATCTTCAAATACGATTGATGTTCACAATGTTTATTAATTATTATCGCACTGTGTGGTCATATCTAAATAATGTACATACGTATATCTTAGTTTATATTTTTAATATGGTAACTCTGCTATTTATTTATTTTAGAACTATTTATTGCTGAGGCTATTTGTTTGTGTAACCATATTTTCTAAACAGTTGGAGATTCGGCAACTTCGCACTTGTCGTTCCGCATTTAAATTTTTTTTCTGCGTATTTACAGACACTGAAAAGGCATTTTGGTAATTATTTTATCCAAACCTTATATTTTTACATACACCATAATAAAGGCCCTCCAACTTATTGTCTTTTCATAAACAGCTTATTGCGTTTTTAACGCGTAACACGCAAAAATATTTTTGTCTCGCCTAATTTCCATTAAAAAAATTTACTTTGATCTGACACAATAATAAAATTAAATTAATAATATAATTACTAACTCAATTAATTTCGTTCTAATATAAGACCATTAATAACCAGTATGTGACTTTTGATTGAATCAATATTTTTTTAAACATGCGATATATTTTTGCGTCAATTTGTAGTTGCTAGTCTGGATTAAGGAAGGATAAATAAAATATTTAATATGTCTAATATATTTTTATTGTATTTCTTCGCAGAAAAATCAATAATATCCCCCCATCGGGGTGAAAAAGCGAACTGATCGATTCGCTCTTTTAACGTGACGCTTCTCAATTCAAAGACGATTGCATAATCCTGTGACCAAGTCTCTGTTATAGTAACGTTGACATTGACATTCCTTAATACATGGCTGGTTCAATGGACATACTGTGACCCAATCTTCGAATATTCCGCATTCTTCGTGTACCCTGCAATCTCCGTGCTTCCCGCATTTTTTATGTCTTTCACCTGAATAAGACAATATATATATTATACAATACATAAATATATTTAGCACTAAATACTAATTTTAAAATACATTTTTATATTACTAATATAATTTGTATAAAAATCAATCAATCCTAGTTTCACATGAAATACACATTAAAAACAATTCCTACTCACTTGACTCTGATGATGATGATGATGATGAAGAAGAATGTTTCTTTCCTGATGAATATGATAAGCACAAAAATAATACAATAAACACAAAACGCATTCTGAAACGTATGTATATAAAATAAATTATTGATCATGTAAAAAACAATAATTTTTAATGCATAGATACAGACATTTTAATATATTAATGCTGAAGCTTCTCTAGTTATAAATAGAATGACAGCAAGTCTGTTCCAAAAACAATTAAGAAACATTTACTCACAATAAGATAAAAATACAAATCATTACCGTAAATGGACAGTCTATTGAGGAAAACGATGTTTGTGTTCTAATAATGAAAAAAATGAACTTATCTTTCTAAATTGCATAGTAACTCTACTCCTAGTGAGGAGTGTTTTGATTCTAAGCAGTTCATCTTTTTTTTTATTTTTAATAACAATTATACCAACGTTATAGACCAATCATACGTAAAAATCGAATCCTAGTATGTATAGACCCTTTTTTTAATTTCTATTTTGTCTGAGAGATTCGAATCAGTGATTATTATATAATTATAATTCCGATCTATCACTGCAGATTATTTTTTTCTAGATTTCCCTAATCTCACGGATGAATAATTATAATAAAATCAAACCAGGTCGTTCATAGTGACATTTAATAATTGTTAGCTGTACCGATAGTTTATAATTAATAAAATATAAGTCACTTATTTACAGATTCAACTTTAGTTTGGTGTCTCGCTACGTATTTAGTAGTTCTTGATTGTGTTGACCCAGTTGTAACAGATTGAGCTTATGTCTATGTTGCAAAGATTTATAATAAATATTTTTTTGTAGTACAGTACCTTTGAATTATGATTGATAAATTTACTTAAATTAAACTATTTATTAAAAATTTAAAATTATAAAAATAGTCATTAGTACATATATGCATATAATTTTAAAACAACTTTCAAACAGTAGTAGTAGTATCTTCTTTCATTCTACTGGTACCAGGTAAATTGTGTAACTCTATATCTTGAGTCACATCTAATCCCATTTTAACGTCAATTTCTCCATAGTTTGATTTACTAGTACTTGGTTGATCACTGTCATGTCTGATTTCATCGTCAAATTTAATCACATCATTATCTGGTAAATTTCGTTTAGGTTCTTCTGGCATTATTTTAAATATTATTAATTTGCGCCGTCTTTTGGATTTTTTATCTGTAATTAAAATTTTAAAAATATATATTATACACTATTATATATTATACACTATAATATTATTTTAATCTTACACATTCTTTCACTTTCGAAGATATCGTTACATCGATTCACAGCCAAACACAAAATCACGATAAACGCAAATAAAAATATATACTCTAAAATGATTTTATGATTATTATACTTAATTAGCAATATTAACAATAAAAAGTTATGATATATTATTTAAAACATTACCAGACATGATTTAACCAAAATTGAACTTATTAATGATGCTTATACTATGGATATTTCCAGCACTCTAAGATGACTTGACCTATTGTCTTATCAAATGTAAATAATTGTATATATACGTCTGTATGTATGATATCAAATACCCATACATTATCAAAGAACGGCCATAACATAAGGATTCTTGAACATTATTATTATATATAAAAATATATTTTATAAACGATATAAATAATATTTTTATTGTGAATATTTTTCCTATTTTATGTTACTTGAATCGGAAATTTATTTTATACATATATATGCATTTATACCAATAATATCAGTTCGGGTTTTTAGAAACATATTTCGTTTATAGCTTTATTATATATTATACATAAAGACTTAAAATTAAATATAAATAGATACATTATTTTCTTCTTTAAATAATCAGTTTTTACTCGTAAATATTCCTGTGACACAAGATTAAACTAGGGTATGTCATTTTTTTTATTGATTAAAATTATAAACACAAAAGTTAATATGCTTTCATTTAAAATCACTATAGATACAAAAAATCACAAATTATACATAACCTGATATATTATTTTAACTTCATTTAGTTTCATCCCTGCCCTTTGACTAAGGGCGCGTTATACATTAGGATAATTACAAAAAAAATGTAACATACACAAGGAGTACTATTCATTTAATATGTAATTACTTTTTAACATCAGTGGGTGAATCTAGAGCTACATATAAAAAATATGTACAATATTAAAAACTAACGTTGGATGTTAAAAAAAACTACTACACACATATTTTCAATACAACTCTCGGGTCAACTATATTCGAGTTTCTGCCATCAAGTTATAAATCGAACACTTGATGCTGTACTTGTACTAGTGACATCGCGAGATAGTTTTTCATTCAATGCTTTTGCCATAATGCAATATTTGAGAGCAGCTCTATTAACTATATACCATGATAATCAAAGAAATAGAATAATATAAAAAAATAGAACACGTTTCAGTTTTTTCAACAGAAAGTTGCATAAGTAGAAAAGTTAGTTCAAGATTAAAAAACGAAACATTCGATACTTTAATATTCAATATTATGTTAATTTGTATATAAATTATTATTATTGTGCATTTTTTGCGTAGTGACTATATATGTACGTATGTTCTTGTCTCTAAAGATCGGGTTGAACTATGGATTTCATACGTCTTAGTTTCTAGGGTGGACGTGAAGAGGGAAGCGGCTGCTTTTATAGTCGATACTTGCTTGGTGCAGGTTTGAATATAATATTGTATATAAGCCGAGAGTAATGTTTCTGTTGGAATTTCTAAATGAAAATTAATGATATGTATACGTTTAAATGGCCTTGATCGAAATTTCTTCGCCATTGCTCTTCTTGACGTACACAATAATAGCGATGATTTGTGGGTAAAGTTAGATTTGTTTATTTCCGTTTTTTTTATAATTGCATGACAGTAAAAGTTTGCATATGTAGAAATGACCAGGCCTGCCGATAGGGAGGGAATGGCGGTTCCTGGGTACTCCCACCCGCTATCTCAAGTGCTGCAAGTAATACTTGTGCAATAGACATATTTATTCAAAGAGATGTTTTTGCCGTGGCTCCGTTTGTGCTAAAATTTGTTTGCAAATTATTGCTGACTTTATTGATTTTTGCCAATAAATACTTTAATCTGAATATTTCTATATTAGAATATAACTTTAAACATAGTTAAACAACTCAGGTAGTGAATTTTTTGCTGCAGAATGTTTTTCTTATTTGCTTTGCAAAATATATCTTCTTATACTTTAAGTTATTTCTAATAGCCATTGTCAAGCTTAAAGCTAATAAAAGCTCAGTCGTGTACAAAATAATAATAAAAATTGTGAATACCAAAATTTCAGCAATTTTTAATAATTCTTGGTTAATATAATACAGCTGTAGACTCTCAGTGGCTAGTATTGAATATTCTATATTTTTTCTAAAATAAATATTAAATGAATATCTTAAGTAATATATTATGAAATATTTATTAAGCATACCAAGCTGTATTTACTGCAACCCATTACAGAAAATAAAACCCACAACTGAGTATTTTCGGCAGCAGGAATAATTAAAATAAAACTTCATACTCATTAAAATCCAATGCGCTCTATAATATGTTTAAATATAAATAAATTGTCTTGACATTTATTATATGTGTATTAACCTGTATTTTTTTCATTATTTGTAACTCAACGAATATATTAGAATATTTTATTGTTTACTATTTGATATTCAAATATTTGGAAGCCCTAGTCAGCACCTGTCGTTGTCATACATTCTTGTGTGTTCATAAAGGTATCGGATTGCCATTATTACTCCATTTAGGAATGCTAATCTCTTATTGTCACGTACAAATTCACTTATCGGCACAATGATTTCACTTGTTGATGAGTCTGAGTAATATCTGAGAGAATTTTTGTTTATTGCGCTTTTAACGCATATATGCGACAAGTCTTTTTCTCACGGCAAATGCGTCTTTACAATAAGTGTTTATTACATAGTCGGAAGGTCGTTTTAATCCCAATACTACCATAATCCTAATGAAAAGTATTGTAAAAATATTACACAAAATTATATCTGTAGTCTACAAAAAATGAAACTTAAATAAAAGTTTTTTTAGAGGCAATAACTCAATTTAAAGTAGCTATCTGAATCTAGTAATAATCAAAAATATTATTAATTATAAATTTTTCTCTGTTCTGTATTTCCTCTTATTTATTTTAATTTATATTAAATATGTTAATATCTAATACAATTATAAAAAAATCACGTTTTTTTCAATACCAACTAATAACGTGTGCAATCCGCGTAAAACCTAATCTAAATCCACCTCCAATAGACCTTTCCTGATTTTACAGAATTTTAAAACGATTCTAATTTCGCGTCACGTAGGCGACGACCAACGCGACGCTAAACGACTTACGAGCCGCTTCCTACATTTTTAATAAAATTTCAACGAAAAACTTTCTGACGACGAACGTTACAAAAATGGAAAATGCACGTCTATACAAACAAGCTTTTAATATATATATATTTTCTTTATAAATATGTATATCAAATCTTAGTAGCATATTTAGTATTGAACATTAAATATTACTTTTTACATCATGTCTGTAAATCAATAATATGCATTTTTCTCCAAAGTATATTAAAAAAATAGACCGGTGTCAATAAATCCAATTACACCACCAATATTTGTAAATGGCCATTGCAGCGAAAAGTGGGCGAGCACTAAACCTCCCTCGGACTGCCCACGTGTATACAGCGCCCAAATCTATAACTTTCGTTCGAGACTCGCTTTTCCCAATATTGGACTCACTGAGTTAAATTTACATTACTTTTTTATAAGCTCTACTTACTAAAAAATAGCAATGACAGTTAGTTTTAACATAAAGTTATTATTATACACTCACAAAAATTGAATTGTATTGCATAGAATCAAAAGTATGTGCTTAAACGGCCCTTTGCACTCATACACGCATATCTTGAATACGAAACGTAAAATATATGGATATGCAGATGGGAGATACTCATGTGAGCTCTAGGATTTGTACACAGGATAAAGGAGTCGCTTTGAATACAAAAAAAAATAATATATGTATACATTTCGAAAAATATTATTCAAGTTTCGATCATACATAGTAGTATATAACTATTCCTTTAAAATACAAAAGCATCATTTTATTTTATTTTACAGTGAAGTAATTTCATTTGAATAGAAAATGAGAAATGATAGATTATTTACCTATATACAATATAAATATAATAAATAGATTTTATTTATTGTGTTTTTTAATAGTTTTCCGCAAAATATAAGCTTTAAATAAAATATAAAGTAATAACGCTTTGAATCTGCTTAATCCATAGTAGATAAATAAAATAATAATGGGCCTCTAACTTCATTTTTTCTCATCTTGGTGTAATAAAATGCATCAATTGCAATATTGCGCATATGTAAGAAGCAGTTATGATATTAAAATCTAATTTGTTCCATAATATAATAATATTAAACTCTAATGGTTTTGTGGTTAATTGTATTTATTCCTATAATATAGTAAAAAAAACTTTTTCAATACAAATAATGATTAAATATTGTTGAATAGTAAAGCGACTTATGGACTTTCTGCAGAAATCAATATGGACTAGTTTTGACATTCACCTCACGTAAAATACACTATTTATGTATAGAAAATAGGGTAAACGGATAATTCGAGACGAACAACTCACCTTATAAATGTCTGTCCGTTACCACCTTCAGAAAATATATTTTTATTGGACATACGTGATTTCATAGACGTTCGTTGCGTATTGCCGCACCCACGATTATTGTATTATTTTATATATTTTCCTCTCGCCATTTTCATCTTGTCGTTCAATTTCGGCATTTGACAAATTCTCATGGCAAAGACGTAAAGATGACTTGGTTGACGAAAGTTCGGCGTCATTGGTCGTAAAACTTGCCGAAATAAAACAACGGCATTTTTCCTGTGCGAAAGGACGAATCGTATACATTTATAGTTGTACATTACGATCGGTTATATAGATCAACATAAAGTTTACTTTGAGCGCTGAGAAAATAATCGAAACATTTTACAAATAAAATATAGTATAAAATACAGTTTGCTCTTTTTATTTTTTTTAAACTACCAAAATAGTAAATGTACAAACCCTTACCGCAGTTTCTTCTAAAATGCAATGTATTCGCTTGATAAATCTAAAATCGCAAAAGGCAGCAGGTGAAATTAAACGCAGCTCATTATTTTGACCCCAACAAAATTATCTATTAAATAGTTAAAAATACAAATTACTCTTTTGAATGTCAATAGTAACTACTAAAACACTATGTATTTAAAGCACATCAAGACCGCGCACATTGGGTATTTGCATGAAATTTCAATCTTTGCCTGTACGCATGAATTTATAAGGCCGTGACGAAAGTTGTTACCTCTGGAGTTGCCGAAGTAATTTCGTTACCAACTTTCTTGATATTCGAGAAGTTTGTTCCCAGGGATACACACCGGCATGGTGTTTTAATCAACATTATCAAAATTGAGAAGGGAACACTCATAAGCATTTTATCGCTACGTCTGGTAAACCTGACCGCATCCATTTTGAATCATCTAGCCTTAGGGAATAATTTAACTCTGATTAGAGTATTATATAAAATTAAAACAATTTATTTGATTAGCTCTATCTAGTCATTATGTGTATTAGAGGAATATATAATATTCATAATCTCTGCTTCAGAGATGGTGATTAACAGACAAGTCTATTTGTTATGGTTATTTCAATATACGTAGACACTTTCATTTAGAAAAAAAGTCAAAGCCAAATTAGATAAAGTTCATGGCGCATCTGCACCAGCGTTTAAAGCTATTTACAATTAGGTGAATGAGTTTAAACGTGGTCGTACAGCTACAAGTGATAAACAACGTTCGGGACGTCCACTTGAGGCGACTACGCCGGAAATGATCGACGAAATCGTGGATTTTGTCTTGAGTGATCGACGAGTCAAATTTCACGAACTTTTTAATGCCACAGGCATATCACATGGCTTAGTGCTTTCAATTTTGTATGAAAAAATGGGTATGAAAATATATCGGCAAGGTGTGTGCCGCATTAGCCCACAGTGCAGAATAAACGCAATCGTGTGGTCGATTCCATGGCTAGTTTGGCACTTTTCCGTCGCAATCCTAACGAGTTACTGCGTCGTTACATAACCGTTGATGAAACATGGATCCACCACTACACTCAATTGGGTGAAAAAATCAAAAAAATACGTCTACATTTGGCAAAAAAGACAATGCACGGGTACACACCTGTGCAGTTTCGAATGCATTAATTACGGTTCGCTTCATAAGATTCCCATGTCGTATGGACGAAGTACCATTACACGAACTAGCATGCTTTATCTTTTTCTTCGTTGCATGGGACACCCCCCCCCCCTCCCCCATTTTTATTTATAGAGGATCGGCGTCGGTCCTGGATTGTTAAATGAATAAATTTGATAAACCTACAATACCACTAGCTTCATTCTATAATTTTGCTACTTATGTATCTGATTTTTTTTAATTTTGCGCAGAATTTCAAAGATTTTTTAAATAAATATAATTATTACAGTCATTATTAACTGTGTTCCTACTATTGTTGTTTACAAAAGAAATAAAATATTTGTATTTATTACAAGAAAAGAGCATTATTATATAATAAAAATAAAATGGTAAATATATCTTTAGAAGCGCAGGGTAACACGCTCGCGGTGTATGGCTGAGAGGCAAATAGTAGTGGATTCTAATTAGAATGTAACGGTAAACCGTCGAGCTCGATAGGGAATCTTATGATGCTTACGGTTCGAATGGTTTTTACGTTCACTGTTTCCAAATTTATAAAATGTATCAAATAATTGCTACTTTTATAGTAAAAATAATCTTATTAAATTTAGTATGAAACTTTTATACATTTTAAACAAAAACAAAGATAGTGATGTCATACTTCTGATTATTTTAATAGATTATAATGTCATATATTGAAAGCTATAAAGAGTATGTTGTAAACAATTATTAAGAAATAATTAACTTAATCAAAAATTTCAGCAATCTGGTAACATTTCTGATAGTATGTGTTTGTTTTTTATATAATTTGACCTTGATGATGTTTTAAGCATGAGTACAGATAAATATTGTTATGATTAACACATAAATAAAGACGAGAAAGACAAAACATTGTTATTTAAGTATCATTCTTATTTTTTATGCAAGAAAAAATTTATGCGTGTGTACTCATCCTTTATAGAAGAGGAGTACACACGCATAAATTTCTCTTACAATATTGACGTCCTATTATAATTCCTTAGCAGCTTATTTCTTAATAGAATCATAAGTTGATCGAATAAAACTGTGTTTTGTGAAACTAATATAATGGAGTATTGTGCTCTTCCTTCTTTGTCAACGACATACATTGAATAATTAAGAATGCAGAATATATATTGCATGCTGGTGATATGAAGGTGTTTCAAAGTATTCACAGAAATGCAGTTTCGCTATCTTTACAAAAAGTTGCTGTGGAGGTTGTTTCCAGATCTACACCAGCATTTTTGACAGCTTAGCCTGAAGTGTTTTAAGCAAAAATACAGATATACCATCGTTGACTTGGGAATGACGTTCGAGCAAAGATGAATTTTTTTATTCATTTGCGATTCGCATTATGTTTGATGTGCAAGGTTAAGCATCTAAATTCCAGCGAAGCGAAATACTTCTATTATCAGTATTAAATATAAAAATTCTTCCGTATCTCTACAATAAGGAGTACGGAGTGTATCTGTATTTGTATACTAAAGCATTTTTGCTAAGAGCGTTGTGATTATGTAGGATATATTCAATAAAACACTTTTTTAAATTACTAAAATGTGGTGTCGACAATCTAACGATGCTTGGCAATTTTCAGATATGAAATTTGCTGGTAAAATTTCCTAGAGAGTCGCGATTGCGTCCCTTATTTTTAACCTTCGCGGCCACGGCGTCAATGCTCAATGCTCATTTTTGCGGCTGGTAAACTTACATGAACATTCAGTTTGCCAGACTCAAAAATGTTAATGGCAATAGCTATGAAGAGCTGTAAAAATGTATCTGGGATAGTGCACATATATTTTAGATAAGTTTATTTATAATAATAATAGTTATATTATACGTATGTATGTATTATATATGTGTATACGTTTGATAGCATGTATAATATAAGTATGTATATGAAGTTTTAAATAAAAATATTTTGCATAAAAGCCATCATGACGGCTTAAAGAAACCTGTCAAATTATGTGTTTTGTAATAAATAATTAAGCAAATATTTCAGTATTATATTTGTAGTCATGTTCGGCAGGTTAAGAATATTGAGTTTATATTACATACATTAAATTAACAGTTTGGCTACAGCGTATATTTATTTGCATAGGTACGATACATATAAACTACATAGGTAACGTGAGCTCCTTGGCTTCTATCAAGTTTCGAGTCCATCGCCAATTAATTTAAGACTCGAATCTAGATAATGTGCATCAAAGATCTATTCAAACTTGCGCATATACTTTATATGATACATATGCATATGTACGTATACATAACCGAGACTCAAAAGACTCTAAACATGTATTTATTCACAGTATCGCACTTGTTGAAAGATCAACGAAGCATATATACATACATGCTGGAATTATTGAAGATGGTATTCAACTAATATAAATAAAATAGTACGCCATCAATTCGCATGTATTACAAAATACATTTGGCCACGGACGAGCCTGGTATTGACTATTAGTATATAATATATGCGTTGTGTGTATTTTCCGGCGCGAACCTTTCCGTAATGCAAAAACGTAGCGTTTTATATGGAAAGTTTTGCGAATTTGAAAATAGGTCTTCGCGTATAAATTACAATGGGACCGCGGCAGAGAAATTTGACGCAATTTTACATTATTTCTCGGACAAAAGTTTCGCCTGCTTCGTTCATCGATTCAGTTCGATTCCTTTGATATCTCTCACTTCCTCTCGCCGCCGATTGATTCGCGTTTCTATATTTCTGTGGAAGCTTTTATTCCCCAATCATATTTACATAATGATTTCCGCAATTTCTTATTCCAGTCTTATAAAAGGAGAATAAATTTAGCGGGCGCTGTGGTACTCGCTCGCCGGTGTATTATTATTATTGAGTATCGGTTTCACAACATTTTCATTTTGCGTCCAATATGAAAAAGTTAACATAATCTGATTTTAATTTTTTTTATTTAATTTTGCTCAAGCCTCATTATATAATCCTCATACCTTAAAATATCACATTTAAACGCATTATTATACCTACAGTAGATATTTCACACAAGCATCTTATAGTTTTTGCATACATGTATATTATTTTAATGCATACATAGTATGTATATAAAATAAATATTTGCATAATTATTATGTAAAACCCGCTCATAATATGATATTGTTTAATAAAATAAATTTAAGGGTAGCAAAATAATTTTGTAGAATGTGTCACTTTAATTCATAGTACTTACCACATGTACATAATGTACATAACAGCAACAAAATTACTATTTAATATACGTTGATTTTTTGTAACAGAATCCTTGATCTTAAAAACATATTTTATGCATAAATCTGTGTCTCACATTCTATAGCTACAATTAAAATTATCTAATTTAGTATATCTTATCCTGGAAACGTTTGATTTTTCTGTCGCACTTTATATAAAGTATATAATATTAGGTTTACGGGGGAAAGGATTTATAAAGCACGTGTGCCGTATGTTTATCAAACTGTTTATCATATATTTGCCATACGATAAATACTCTATTTGGTTACCAGGTAACGTTTGACGGTGTCCGTATCTTTGCTTTATCAGATCGCAATAAGTCAATATATACACCAGAGTTAGGAGCGAGATAAGGCGCTTTGACAAAGTGGACCATTAGTTAATTAATGGTGGTGTCAATAGAGAGAATAATGGGACGTATATTACTGAATTATACACAGAGAGTCTTTGTATTCTTAAATATTGTCCCACACACATGTACATATTATAAATATATACAATAAACATATATATAAGGTTAAAAATATTTAGAAAATATATAATAGAACACCAAGATTATAAATGTACAGTAACGCGCTTTATCTATAATCTCTGATTTGTTTTTCAATTTTATTTTAATTTTATTAATATTAACTGTGCATTAGTTTTGTAGACTCTTTCTTTTTTGTATTTCCTCAATGGTAAAAACAATATTTTGCAATGTAGTCATTATTTTTTTTTATTTTTGATGGCTCGCGGCATGAACTCTTTTCATGTTTCTTTTGTGTTAAGTCGCAGTTTTGAGTGGTTTTATTGTGATTTATATTTGACTTTATGAATATAGAGGTTCTACTTCCAGCTCCAATATGATTTATAATTAGCAAAATTTATTAAACGAGTTTCATGTACTAAAGCTATATCTATGTCTTTATCAATTAAATTTTTTTTAAGTTCCCGTTGTCTCTCCCAAAGTCCGTTTGCATTCCAAGCCGAGATTTTTAAACCGTTACCGTTACGTTGTAAATTCATATTTTTTATAGTTCATTAATTAAGTGTGTAGTAATAAGATTGCGTTTTCGGGATTCCCATATTTACTGTAATTAAATTTGCACCCCCCCCCCATGATATATTTGTGATTAGAAGTAATTACAAATAGAGACAATTTTTTTAAATACGTAATACGAAAATCTCTAATAAATTTTGTGGCGCTTTTTCATCATTCGAAAAAGTGAGCCTCTAAAATTATATGGCGCCTGTTGCCTCCCAAGTGTTTAATCCGCCACTGCGTGTTTATATAAATAATAGATAATTTCACAAAATAGTAAATATAGTATATATTATGCCGAGCAACGCGAAAGACGACTGCATTTACATAATTTATACATTTTTACATCATTAAGCTTAGATTGCACGATAGGATCACTCGATTCGCGAGCCTGTCCCGTTCGAGTCGGGCTGATCAATTTGATATCATACAAAAAGCGCGCATAATAATTGAACTGTCCAAAATTCAAATCGAGCACTCAATTAAATTGGAGCCGAATAGGCGATGAGATAAGTCCTCGTGGCGGAGTGGCACGGTGACAATATTTATTGCGGGCGCTCGTCAGTGACGGTCGTTAGTGATGAGTGATGTCGGACCAAGTCTTGTGCAGATCGCGGCTGGACGTCAATTTGACGACCCGCAGTCGTTACTCAAACAATCGCAATCCCATTATTTAACGACCGTTTCCTAATTGGGGCGAGGGCGAAATCTAGCCGCGACGAACCCTTGGCTTATCAAAAGTTCATAATCGCATACACGACTACGGATTGACTGGACCTTACAATATTTTTTAACCCATTTTATTTATTATAATTTACTTATCGCAATTTGGTCATCTTTTTATTTGTTTTATTTTCAGTATATATTTTCTATAATGCTGACTAGGATGAAAATGTCTGTATTATTATACACTGTAGTATACACGAAAATGATTATTGAAATACATAAACTAATATACTGGTAACATCGGCGTTTTTTAATCTCATTCACGTGTCTGATCTAGCGGATTTTTCGGGATGAGCTCGCTTCAAACTCCTGCTGCGAAGTAACTACTGAAAACATAAAGAAGTTAAGTTACACACGCCAACCGCCGTTCCATCATCAGTTTCACGTGACTACACACAATATCTCTCCAAATGAATTCATTATTTCCACTGGAACTACCATGGTTGCATTAGAGTAGAATCTAGATAATGATGGAGACGTAATGCGTTCACTCACATACCGCCGCAATGGTTTCTTTCCTTGTATTTGTAAATAAAAATATACTATGCTATAAATACAATAAATTATAATAAGCAAATCCACTTAGGTAACTAAGATAAAATATAAATCGATGCATTATTTTTTACAGTGCATTTTTCTCAAAAAAATAAATAAGTAAATAAGCTATCGATCCAATTAATCAATTCTGACTAAAATAATGACTATATGTCCTAACCTTCGGGTCAGATAATTCATTTTTTTTGTTAAGACAATTTTTTTTTTAAGTATGTTGCGCAGCCATTGAAATGTGTTGTCCGTGTGCTCGTCCTTAAGCTCCAAGCGTCTCCAGGGCCAGCCCGAGAATATTCAACGCCCCGAGCTTTTAAAAAAGCTCATTTGGGATTTTTTATTTGTGGAGGATGAATTCCTAAGAGTGCTAAAAAAGGTCATCATGGAAATTTTCTACAAAATTCATCTCGGAATTTTTTGAGTGTTTATAATCAAATGACGCTCCACTCGGAATAAATGCCACCCCCCTTCGGAGTAATTGATGCCACTTTCAGGGCTAGCGCTCCAGTCAACCGCTCGTACAGCCCGCCTCTCGGGCCCTGAGCGTCTCCGAAGTGGCTTGCTTTAGATTCCGGACGTCCAGCTAGAGAGAAACGGCAACTTTTGCGATCTTTGCTGGTGAAGTTGAGTCGGCCTCCTTGAACATCTGATGTCTTAAACTCCGAAGCGGAAATGATTTCTGGTTGCCCACAGTCCCGTATTTAAATCTATATGCCTCTCCATGGGAGATTTCATGTTTTCGGTGAGACGACCAATTACAGAAGGGTGGCGAGATTTTTTTAAACAAATTGCCATTGGCCGTTAAGGCAAGTCAGAAACAGTAATTTCGAGTGCAAACCTAACTCTCGCTTTATATTCTCTTAAAGTTACGAATACTTTAATACTTTCTGTTTTATACTTTGTGACTTGAGCTGCTAAAAAGTTTCCCACGGTGGTGTCTCATTTTAACGAAGAGACCCATTTGTTTTAACAGTTAAAACGCTTTATATGGATAATATTATAAATTAATCCCTTCACTTGTGACTAAAAAAGTGGTTCAAATAATAAACCCAATATCAGTATTTCATCTGAAGACAAATTACAAATTTATATTTTCTTAAATGTTGAGATGCCACAGGAACGTCATTTGGGAAGGGAGTAGGTGGGGGCATTTTCACCCCTTGAATTTGGCCATAAAAATGTTTATTGAAATACTATGAATCTTAATGAAATCGAAATAATAAAAAAATAATATATGTGTGTTGCCCTTAGCTGCATCTTTAAATTCGTTGCAGCTCGATCGGATGGGTTATACTGTTCTATCTCTATTTATTATTTTTTGATATCTTTATTACGTTTAAAATCAAGAAAAATATCGGACAACTGTTGAAACACAGTAAATCTGTCACCGAGACATGTAACTAATGCAACTAAAGAATGTGTCGATGGAGCTCATGCAATATTTTTTCAGGTTGCACAAAGCCTTCAAAGAAGATCGAAGTTCCAAATAAACAATCAACATATATGGTGTAATGGTGAAAGATCGTCGACTATATAGCAAAATGAGGCAGAAAAATACTATTGATAGTATTTAACAGACGTCTTGGACCAAATTGGTGACAATAAACTTGCCTATAGAGCAAAATACACTAATTGAAAATTAGTCTTGATTTAATGAGAACATTTTTAATTGATCCAAATCTATATGATAATGTAATATGCGTCAAATTGGAGACTGCCACACAAAATATTCTCTTTGTTGAAAGAGAAGGTCGAACGAGCACAAAGATTGTTGATCTTCTATGACTCGGGTGCTTCACTTACATTATATTAACATCATATTCTTGTACATCATTTTAGTGTTATTTTAAAAACTGACGTTTGAAAATGCAAAAAATGTAGAACAAAAAGCTGCAATATCCTAATATAAAAATTATTTACATCGATAATATTATATTTTCTAATTAAAAATAGTTTTGTTTTTTCAATGTAGTTTAATTTTGCATTAACAACATGCTTATTTATATTTAGAGATGAAGCTGTAAATTTAACCCTTTCACCGCAGATGGCTTATATATAAGTCATCAAAAAAATCGCCAGAACTCTTGGCACCTAAAGGTGCCATAAACCTTTGAGCCTAATAATATGTTTATTTAGTATAAGTTAATCTTTTCACCGTGAAGGGCAATGAATAGCATCTATTCATGCCATATTTTTTAAAATAGTATCGTTTAATAAATTGGAGTGATTTACAGCCTTAAATTATACTAAGTAACCATATTATTAGACTCAAAGGTTTATGGCACCTTTCGATGCCCAAGAAGTACTGTCGATTTTCTTGATGACTTTATAGAATCCATCAGCGGTGAAAAGGTTAAGACTGTAAATCTCTTGAATTTATTGAACCATAATATTTAAAAAATATATTGCATGAATATGTGTCGCCTACATATTAACAAATTTTGAAATGGCGCACAAAAATATCAGCCGCTGTGAAAGAGTTAATAAATAATTGTTCGATATTACCCTAATTACTTTGAAAATATTTGTATTTATTAATTATATATATTTTATAATAAATTTAGTTTATTATTATTTGATAACTAAAAAAAGCAAATAATAAAAGTAATATTTTGAAATTAACTGATTTTTTATTTAATTACAAACTCTAGTGTTATGGCCAAAAAGTAAAAACTACATACGTCAATCTGTCGAAGAGTTGGGCGTTTGCGATTTTTAGTATTTACATGTGTGCGTTCGCGTCTTGATCTGTTTGTAATTACGAGATATTGTATATAGTAATTAATAGCCAAGAAATTTAATATATATTTTTTCACGTTAAGATTTCGTATGCTTATCTTAAATTTGCAAGTGTCAAAGAAATCCAGACATGCCTTCCCGAAACCATAACGATACAACAATTCAAAAGATTCATGAATCATTCCGACCTCATGTGAAAGAAGTGCTGAAAAATTTCCATTTCGGTAAGATTTTTTACTTATTATTAAATTTTTAATTTAAATATATTTTAAAATCGAGTTCATTTTTTGCAGGACTAAATCCATCGAAGCCTGACATTGAATTGTTTGATATCACAAGAGCAGATAACATTCCTTCGCCAGATTACGAATCAACATATTATAATTTAGATACGAGCAATAGGCCGACCGATCACTTTATAATTTACCTACCTTACGCCGGCGATCACTTGAGATGGGAAGTACTGTTCGACGCAGGCAGGCCGTGGTTGGCTCCAGACTTTCGGTTCAACGACGAAACCTTTTTAATAAACGTCGACACAGAATTCATTGAAAAAAATGTTCCCAGCTTGGCCAAATGGAACTATGAAGATGTAACATCGCTCAACTCCGTTCTCAAAGAACTGATTCAACTGTATAGACAACGCCAGGTAAATTATCAAATTAAAAACATCAATGTCTCATGAACCTTGCCTCTGTTTAAACCGTCAAATTTTCAGCTTCACCTTTTAGGTAGGAATGAAAACTCTAAAGCATTTTTTGAATACACTACGTTAGTCGGTAACGATATCATTAACGAAAACAACGTCGAGATTATGGTTTTCAGTGGCGAAAGAGTAACTATGTTGATCAAATTGAAAATCGACTGTTCACAATTGCCATCGGTGTTTTCAGACAAGTATGATCCATCTGCCTTTATAATATTTTATGATCAATTATAAATATATTTTTTTAGTTTATATGAAAATCCCGGAAACGAATGGGCCATATTGCTTATTAAATACCCGAATCCGGCCAGATTGAATTTATTATTATCTCCATTGTTAGATAAGATTCCTGGACTAGAACTGTAAGAATATTTATTATATATTTAGTTTATTTATTTTTAATGTTATTATTAAATTTTAGACCTGATCGTCCCATCGAGATGATAGACTATGTTCCTAAACTTATTAAAGAGATCAATAATAAGGTATTATATTGTATAAATAGTGCTGCATACTTATTGACAGCTGTTCTTATTATATAAAAAAATATTTACTATTTCAGATCATGACACTAGTCTATTACAAGAATTTGACCAGACAATTTCTCTGTCAATTGATTGCTAAGTATGAAAATGCAGTTTTAGAACATGATTCAACTTCTGCGTCATTTCTATTCGATGTTGAAGATTTCTATTGCATTCTTCATGTGAAATTGAGTAAGACATAATATATTTTTTATTTAGATATAGGGTAGGCCCAATGAAGACTAAAGGATTTAAATGCAGGGACAGGTGTAGCTTATCTAGCGTTCATATTACAACTTCTTATAACAATATTACGACTTAAAATAGTAGAGAATCGAATGAAGCATATGTAAACCGAATTTTGTCCAATAGGAGAGCGCAAAAAACAATTATCATTTCTCAGAAGTCAAAAATCCATGTCAAAAGCAATAAAATCGTGCCGTCGCAATGGGAAAGCTCGTTACTAAGCGTTCACGCTGTGACTTCAAAATTTGTATTTTGCTGTTAGATATCTTTAGAAAATGGTCCTTTAGGTCTATGCGTTAGCAAACTTATAATTATTCGTTTATCGTCATCAGAGATAATTCGACCAATATAAATTCCTAAATCATTTTGCTCGAAAGCAGAATCAGAGCTAAAAATAGCTGTGGAGCTGTACTTGTCGACAGTGCATTAATAATGTATTGCTCGAATCTTGAATCGGAATCTGTATTTTATGATTGATTGTTTTGTCGTATTCTTCAATTCCATGCTGTTTTTTTGCTTTTCTTTTTTTTTGTCCGCTCAAAATATTTTTGAGCACGCCATTCTTCGATTATTATTATTATTTTCAATCTCTATTTTATAACTTTTAAAAACTAATATTTTTTAATTAAATTATAAAATTATTATTAAAAAACATCTAAAATTGAATTTGAAAAAAGCACTATACTGTAATAATATTTATGTAATTTAAGAAAATATATTATAAAAAATCTGGAGACAAAACGAAAAAATGTACTAATTAAATTCCCCCTTTTCAAAGAACACTGCAACACATTATTCTTTAAAGCGCATAATCCAAGATTTCTAACCCTCTGACGTCAGGCCGTGACTGAATTAATGCATATGTGATAAATATTTATCAAAACAATTTTATTTTTATTTTAATATAAATTAATAAACAATGATTTCCTGAAAAAGAAAAGTGACAAAAGGAGATTAAAGCGGGTGATGTGAGGTGGAAAAGATACCGATCCGTCTTTAAATGGTTTTGTCATAGAACATCATAAAACGACTAGGAGTTGATAACTCACCGGATTCAGGCCATGAAGCGTTTTGAATTTCTGGATATGCATAATCAATAAAAAAAATATAACGAACATTTCACAGGATGTATAATGTAAGACTTGACGCAAGACTATTAAAATTTTCCGTTTTGTATGAATGGATTGTTTTGCGTAATTAACATATGTATATATATTTGGCAATCTTCTTGCCCCCCTCCCCCCGATCCTAAGAGCCCGTATGCGCTTCCTGCCCTACGGCATAGTAGTTTCGCCACTAGTTAAACAGTGGTGTATTATATCTCTTAATGCCTGAGACGGTATTGTATTGTCAATAAAATGGTTCGAAATTCTTCTCCATTAGAATTGTAAATACTCTTAGCTGCATTTATATTTTAACAATATATGTTTATTAATATTTTTTATGATAGAGTAAGCTACATCGTACGAGGGCTAGTCGAATGAATCCAAGCCTATTAAAGATAATTACAATAATTATATACCAATTTCGTACTATAGCTTGACATGCAAAGTTTTGAGCTCTTTAATATTGACAGCAATCAGCCGATCAATGCACTGAAAATATTTTTAGTTAAAATATCCGATCTGAATTTTGTAGAAACAATATTACCGAAAATTGCTTATATAGTATCGATGCCATAAACTTTACATTTATCTCATGCGATTTTAATAGCATTTATACACAAAAACAAATAGATATTTTCCTGATCATTTATGAGCCCTGGAATGGTAAAAGTTATTATTGTTAGACTAATACACTGATCTTATACAAATTTAAAAACACAGTGACCTAATACTCGACCTTTTTGTTATAATGATTATTATTGGCCTACCCTATAATATGAAAATATATATTAATTTTAATAAAATATAAATAATTTTCTAGTTTCTTATATACCATCAACTATGTACCAAAAATCTCCGATCAATCTAACATTGAGATCGGTCTACTGCACTGGTACGAATGAACCATTAACCAGAGAGTTGGTCGATTTTCACAAGTGTCCGATTGAACAAATTTTAAGCCGTTTCGACTCGTATACCAAGATGGAGATTTTAAATTTAAAATCGGACTACAACGGGAAGAACAATGAAGAACTTTCAGAGTAAAACATATTTAAATTTATTTTGTCTTAATCAACTAAATGTAATAAAGCCCATATATTTATGTATAAATTAATATTTAAATAAAAAATATTAGTCTACTGAATGGTCCTTGGTTTTATTATATGGTAACACAGTACGAATATTGATCAAACAAATATATTGATCACAGAATGTCCAAGTACGCTATCCTAATAGCGCCGTTTGAGCAAAAACGTTTCTTCGATCATCGGAAGAAGGTAAAGGTATTTTAGATTATGGTTATTTAATTTATCAGCTATTATTTATTGACGTGATAGGTTAAGTCCGCGAGTCCGGTGATAGATAATAATTCGCCATTGGAAAGGACTCATATCACTGTGAAGCTTAAAAAACAGCTTAAAGAAGAAGAAAGGAAGGAGGTGATTAAGAAAGAAAACTTCCGTTTGCTGCAGCAGTTGAACCGAATAATGCAAATCAACAGACTCGACAACCACTGGAATAAGCCACGATACACTTGCAGATGGAAATAATTTATCATTATATTATATAAGAGTAGCTTTTGTATTGGTTTTATACGTTTTTATATATAAAGAGAAAAAAACAAATTGCTTTATTATTATACAGATTGATATCTCCTTCATGATTTAACATTGTGGTGTTAAGTTGACAATCTTTAAAAAATATTTTATTTGTACAATGTAAAATGGAGAATTTATTTTATAAATCCCTAAAGAAAAGATGTGTACTAAATAAATTTAAGGTATCTACAATGGTGTCCAAGGTAAAGGGCACAATAAAAGGTAGCTAAGTTTAAAAAAAAATGTCATCCAAGCCACTGTTTAACACTAGATTTACGGCGTCTGTCAAATTGACAGGTTACTGATTTGATTTATATCAGGCAGAATTTTTTCAGGGTTTTTTTACGACTTTTTATATTTGAACAATGTATTTTAACTATCGGAAACTTCTTACCTAGTGTTAAGAAATCATTCAAAGGTCTTAAACATTTTTATTTTTAAAAAATAAGTCTTTTAAAATTATAAATATCCTTATCGTCTATAATAAAAATAAAATTACTTTTTACAATTTTCTTGAAATTGAATGATGTGTTTTAAATAGGGCTGTGGAGTCGGAGCATTTTAAGCGGAGTCGTAAAAAATCGACCAAACAAAAATCAACCCCTAACAATAATTTTTTAATTATTCGTTGTGCGCCATGCATTTCAAGTCGGTAATATGAAATAAACGTATTATGCAGTTAATCAAATACTCAACCACAGCCGACCAGCCACTGGCCGGCGTATTCGCATGTAGACACATACAATGGCACGGCATTAATCTTAAGAAATATTATTATAATTGTGTTTTGTTCTTTCTTCTTTGTAGTTATTTACATGAAAATAAATAATATTTTAATGTAAATTAATATTTTAAGATTGTTATCGAAATTTTTATATATAGAAGTTGGAGTTGGACCTTGCGAAAATGTTGAAGTTGGGAGTGATTTACAACTCCACAGCCCTGGTTTTAAGTAACAAATAAATGAGTCACGGCTCCTAACAATAGTTTTACGGTTGACATGTTTGTATGCAGCTGATAATTTGTAAGAAATATTAACCATTTTTATAAACAAATTGAAAAATATCCATGTACAATATAAGTTATTCAATAAATCCTATGGTGTAACTCAATCAGTGATACTCACCTTTTTAATTATTAATTATAAAGTAACGATAATAGTTAATAATAATAAAGTTCATCAGCACCCTGCAAAAATTCGTTAAATACCAACAAGCAATTCTCTCAACACTTTTCATTTAAAACCTAAAATAAAGTATACGCTGCTTATGCGCTTTTATTCCAAGGATAAACAAAAACACTAGCGAGAATATAAATTTTATTTATTTCTGTAAATCCATTTGCCTCACTTAACATTTTGTTCTTTTTTTAACACAATTCGAAAAATGGACATTACATGCAGTTTTGTCCAGTTATCTAAAAATTGATAACACAGACAATCTTTTGAAATCAAAAAAAAAATAAAACAAACAAAAAAGTGCACCTTTAATATAATTTCAATAACTAAAATCAGTCAACACTTATTAAATAAACTGAATCTGAAGAGTAAATAAAATAAAGTAATAATCGGCAGAAAACACACATAATATATTATTGATAAATGCTTCTTCGAACATTTCAGACTTCTTTTTTTCGGAATTCATTATAAAATGTATACACACACACATTGACTCGAAACTCCGTAACCACACTCCTCAACAGTCAATTTCTGTTTTTCACACTATTGTAGATAGGAACAGATCGCATTTATAACTCGTCATGTTCTTCGGCTTCGATTTCGTCCTCTTGTTGTTGATCCTTTTCGGTGCTGTCATCACTACCCACAGAAAAGTCTTCTTCGTCGGGTTGTGCATCAATTGAAATTCCTAAGCTCTGTCTCATCATCTTCTCTACGTTATCAGCAAAGTCTGCAGTCTCTTGCAGCATATATCCAGATCTATAATTTTAATTCAAATAATAATACGCACATCCATTTTTATATTTAAACTGTAGAAATAAAATGATACCTTAAAGTTGCAGTTCTGAACATCATAACAGCGATTTCTTTAGCTTTAGCATCATCCGAATTGTCGTTCACTCTTCTCAATAATTCTTTGATGAGTGGATGACGTGGATTAACTTCTAAAGTCTTCTTTTGATTCAAGTAATAACTGAAAATCATAAATAAATAAATACATTATTCCAAAATTTTACTTTATTAACACTAAAAACAACACACACCTCCTTTGCGGATCATCAGCTTTTTGATGTGCATTGGACATTGCGAGACGTTCCATATTTCCAGTCCATCCGAACATGCTCGCTACGAGAGCGCACGGAGACTTGCTCAGTCTCTCAGACACTAGAGCACGAGTGATTTGATCCTTCAAAGCGTTTTCACCGAGCCAGTTCAACAGCGGTTCATAAGTCTTCTTGAAACTTTCTACAGTTTCCTTTTGATCTTCGGCTATAAACATAATATAATAATTAAGCTCTAAACTAAAACAAACTTTTACTTTAATCAACTTACAATCGGCCATTGTGAATCCTTCCTTAGCGACATTTTGGAATTTCTTTCCTTCAAATTCTGGCAAAGCTGAAATAGCATATTCGTCGACGGCCTCTACTAAATAAAGAACTTCATAACCTGCCTTCAACAACCTTTCTACGAATGGAGATTTAGCAACCTATAAATACATTGTTAAAACGTTTAATATTCAGGAGTACATAAAATATTTAATTGAATTAATACCTCAGCTCTGTTAGCACCGGCGATGTAATAAATTTTATCTTGTTTCGGCTTCATTCTTTCAACATATTCAGACAAGAAAGTCATACCAGATCCGTTCGAAGAATGGAATCGGAGAAGCTTAGACAGGCGAGTTCTGTTCGAAGGATCTTCCATGATCCCGAGCTTGATACTAGTAAATTAATATACGCATAAGTAACATTTTAACAAACTATATTATTAATTGCAATCAAATAAATGTAATACTTTGTCGAATATTCTTTCCAAAACTTTTCATAATCATCCTTGCTGATCTTCTTGATCATGTCGAGCGCTTTTCTCACCAATTTTTTCTTAATGACTTTGATTAACTTGTGCTGTTGCAATGTTTCCCTCGACACGTTGAGTGGTAAATCGTCTGAATCAACAACGCCTTGGATGAACGATAAGTAATTGGGCATCATGTCGTTGAATTCGTCCGTAATGAACACACGTCTTACGTAAAGCTAAAAAATAATGAGAATGAATATCATACATTACATTATTATGTACAAATTGAAAATACCTTAATATGGTCAGTTTTGGTTCCGTATCGGTTAAATCCTTCAGAAGGCTGAACTTTAGGCACAAACAACAAGCTCTTGAAAGTAACCTCTCCTTCTGCTACAAAGTGAACCTTGCAAAGCGGCTCGTCTTTATCTTTAGTTAGTGACTTGTAGAACGAATCATACTCAGAGTCTTCGATCTCAGATGGTCTAAAATTAATATTAAATTAATACCACATCATATACGCCATAAAAATAATAATAAATATTACTTTCTAGTCCAAATAGGTTTGCTATCGTTGATCGCTTCCCAATCCCAAACGGTCTTCTCGATCTTTTTAGTCTTGGGTTTATCTTCTGACGTATCTTCTTCGACCTAAATCGACATCATTAAATGTTAAAAAAAAATATGCAACGGAATAAAACAATACATCTATACGTATATATTACTTGGGCTTCTTCATCTTCGCTTTCAGTCACAGGTTTTTCCTCATCATCGACCGGTTCCTCTACTTCTACTGATTTCGACGACCACAAAAATATGGGGAAGTTAATGAACTGCGAATATTTTTTAATCAAATTTCGAACAGTGTCCTGTTCCAAGAAGTCTAAAGCTTCATCCTTCAAATGCAAACTAAAACCGACAATTACAATGAATAACAATAACATTTAATGATAAAAAAATAAATCATATAGATTACCTAATCTGTGTTCCGCGTTTGAGGGTGTTTCCTCTGGGATCTTCAACAATTGTGAACTCTCCCGAGTCAGATTCCCAAATATATTGAACATCGTCGTTGTGCTTTGTCGTGACAGTGACGCGATCGGCGACCAAGAAAGCTGAATAGAATCCTACTCCAAATTGACCGATCATGTCGTTCATATCACTCTTGTCAGCGGAGTCCTTGAAAGATCACATTTGATTACAATAAAAATTATTATAAATAACATAATAGAAATTCGGCGAATACAAACCTGCATTTTTGACAAGAAATCGGCAGTTCCGGATTTAGCGATGGTACCGAGGTTATTGATTAAATCTTGTTTTGTCATTCCGATACCGGAATCTATTATATGTAAAGTTTTGCTGTCTTTATCGGCTCTAATCTTTATATTCATGTCCGGGTTAGAGTCGAGAACGCTGGCAATCGTCAAAGATAGCAATCTGATCTTATCCAGAGCGTCCGAGGCGTTCGAAATCAACTCTCGTAAGAAAATCTATAATAAATAAATGTTAAAACCAAATCGCAATAAAATACAAACATAATCGACAGTGCCGATGGTTTACTTCTTTATTCCTGTAGAGCGAATTAATGATCAACTTCATCATTCGATTCACTTCAGCTTGGAAAACGAATTTCTCAGCTTTTTCGCGAATCTCTCGCATCTGCGCTACATTCAAGCCATCTATTTTGATCGCTTCTTCTTCTCTAGCGACCACCTCGGCGTCTGTATAACACATAAATATTGATTTGTATATTATGATAGAAACGGTGACACCATGACAAAAATATATTGATCAAACAACAATGCCAGAATGTGACAAACACGAGTGACAATATGAGCATCGACAACTCTTTGGACGGAGGTCGTACGGGAATATTAAAAAAATATGCAAGCATTTACGACGACGATAATCCACACATACAACTTCACAAAAAACCATTCAAACTCAGATTTGGGAAGCAGCACGAGTTGGGAAGATCGGCGATATCGTCGATTAAACCGGCTGGATTGCGTAATTTATAAATGCAGTATTATTTGTTACTAATTTACGTTAATATATATATAAACTACAGCTCCGATCATCACGTCAAAGTCTTATTCCAAACTAAGCGAAAACTTCAAAAATGAACAGAAGGAAAGTATCGACAAGGTTGAAAAGAAAATAGACTCTCTTTATACACATGGGCCGCGTCAGACGTTCACATTGCCTAATATTGAGAGTCATAGGTGAGTAAACCGGCTTATACCTAATAGATATTTAGTCCAATCCTATGATATTCAACTTTTAAAAACGTAATTCTTTGACAACAATTTAAATCTTAAAGAATCATATTATAGAACATATAAAAAGGAGTATAAACGTATAATATTATAGAATAAAATTACAGCTATGGATGGTATCATGACGTCAAGCTGAGCGACAAATGCCCGTTCGACCGAAGGCTAAACTTTGGCATACAAGACTCGATGATGGTGAAATACAGAATATTGATATTGATATCGGACAAACAACTCGAAACAAGAAAAGCATTGACAGTGAAGAGCAAAAGCTGAATGTATTGTATATTATTAATTAAGCAATAAATAATAAATTATATACATATAAATATATTATATATTAGTTTTACCTGTCCTGGAACCTTCCCGGGATGATCCAATGTCGACATCGACAGTTTCCACTGTTCCTTCTCCTGCCGGTAGATCATTTTCGGATGCTACGCTGAGACCTAATAATTGAAAATAAATTATAATCAAAAACAATTAATTCGTACCAAATTATGATTTATCTTATCAGGTTTTATAAAGCATGTGTGTTTTTCGAGTTATAATACATTGTAAATTGATAACCTTGAAATATAAACCGTTTTTTTATCAAATGTATCTGTAATAAAAACAATATTTGAAAAATTGTAATCGTACCATAGAAAATAAAAAATAGTGATCATTGGCAACAAGGAAAAACCTTCTCCATAACTTATTTAAATAATTTCATAAATTATAAATAACAATGGTGGTATGTATTATTAAAATGTATGCATATGCAAGTATCGCTTGCTTGCCAGCATTTATTGCAAACCAGTTATTAGCTAAAAATAACTTTTAATCAGTCAGGTATTGTTTAAGTGCTAATAATGTCTAGAAAAACTCTAAGCTGTAGTTTATTTATATCACCACATAAAAGATTTTTGAACTCATAAATTCTGGTAGAAATTTTTTGACGGATTTTATTACTCTCCTTAGATTGCAGTACACACTACACAAAGCACTTCTATATTTTTTTTGTATATGATTCATTGTAATAAAAATCAATATAGTTTGTGATATATTTTTGTGTCGAATAATGAACTATTTTTGTACTTCACATGGTCAAAACCTTGAAACAGATTGTATTTATGCCGGATTTTTAATAGGCTGCTTTGGTTTAAACCTTTTTTTATACCTAGATAGGGACGTTTTTACTTTACTATAAAAATGGTTCTTCAATGAATCTCTAGTTAAAAAACATAGTACAGTAGACCCCCCCACCCCGAATAAAAATTACATCCACGAGTTACGGCATGAAAGATATTCATAAAAGTTATAAATATATATATACAGTAGACCCCCCTAATAACACAGTAAATTGGGATGTGCTATTTGGGTGCGTATAGTTGAGGGCTAAAAAATATTCATACAATTTTTTATAATACATACGTACGAATCAGGCGCATGTGGTGAGATATCCTTCCTTTGGCTCACTCACACATAAAGTAACGGGGACCCACATAGCACGTCCCAAAGTTACCATGTTATTGGGGAGTTTACTATAAATGGTATTTTTATTAAATACTTTAGAAGTTATGACGATTTTTGTGTGCGCTAATAATTGTATGCGAGAACTCGATTTTTCGCACGCAGTGAGCGAAATATGGCATGTAATTATACCCACAATGTGTTAAGAATAAAAAAAACCACAATAGCTTAACCACAACCGTTGGAAATTTTAATAGAAGTACCTATATATTTTTCCATAATTGTAAAGATATTTTTACAATAACACATTTCTGTCTATGTACAGAACAACAGTCCAGAAAAAACATCATATACTAGTATAAATTTTAAAATAAAGAAAAACTCTAGACATGCAATATTTGAATCCAGCTTGAATACTATAAGAATAAATGTCATAACATCATAAATGGACAAATAATACAATTAATTTGACTAATTCTCTATTCTATTATATGATATATATATTCTGATTTTACTAACACTTGTATTGTCTTGATATTTTTTTTTATTTTATATATTCGGACTTTTATCGTTGTGTACTATGAAAATTTAACCAACAAGAATTGAAATGAATCAGGAACTCGGCCAATTGTTAAACCATTGTAAGATGCACATTGAAATTAATCAAAAAGAAAAAAATCATTACGGTAATTTGAAAATTTTGAAATAGCTTATGAGTAGTCAAAGACATCATGACGTTTATTTATATCTGGTTTTCACATCTCTAGATTTCCTTCATGCTGTCTTTATCTTGCACAAAATATTTATCAAATTTCGAAGGAAAGTGGCCCAAAGGAGTACTTTTTTTATTACGCAGGTATGTTTGACAAAAGACGAACATCCTCAGGTACTAAATCAAATGAGGATTTCTAGATGAAAGTGTAGATGATGGCTAAAACTCTCAATAGTAAATGAATAAGGTGACCAGACTTTGAAAATGAAAATAAAAAGGGCGTCTCCGCCATTGTTTTTAGGGGGAGAAATTGGACTTGGAAATGAGAGGATCTTTCTAGATGTCCGAAGGCGTAATTGTCTACGTGTCTAGAGGAAACTCACCGGCTACAGCGAGCAGCAAAAACAGAGTCAAAGCTCGACGCCACATGGCTGCTGGGCGGTCGGGCCGGCGACTGAGACAATCGGAGCACCCACGACAGTCTTCCGGTGCTGAGTGACGGATCGCAGGCGAGAGACGCTTGACAGCCGGCCGGCGGCGACGCAGTCCAATAACGGAGTCACACGCGTAAGCGTGCGCCAATCGCGGCGCGTCTACCCGTACGTGTACAAATGGACGCCAGCCATTGGTCCACAACGACGCAAGTCTGCCAACGTGACACTCGTTTAAATCATAGGTAATTCTAATAATTTAAATATAAAAAATTCTAGGTTGGGATTTTGAGTATTCATCAATAAAAAATAATAACCACTCATCGAGACAAATCGAAAATAAATTCACCATTACAAACATATTACAATCGTATTCTGAAATACAATTTTGCATACGTATACAATAGCCATACGCACACGCGCTTTGCATCTCACTCTCGCTCCTTGAAAATTATATTTTTTCAAAGGCCACCTCGGAAATTTTTGTATGAGGACAAATTACTGCGAGGAGTTAAAAAAAAGAAAGGTCAACCTCCTCAAAAGAAGACGTCTGGTCACCTTACTAATACATAAATGCAAATCAAAATTAAAAATTCAACTATTTTAAATCACAAATTGTATAAAAACAAAATAATTTTGTATCAATTTACAAAAATATTCTTTATATCGGAGACTGCCAACAGCATACAATTCCATCCAAACTCTGAGACCACCCAACTTTGACAGTAATTTTTTTCTTTGACAGTAATTTCATTATGCGAAACAGTTTACAATCGAGCAAGTGCTGCAATGTTTTTATCTAAAAAATCTTATATCTAATTTCTTCCAAACGAGTAAATGTGTGTGTATGTAGGTGTAAGCCGTGCTGTGCAGCGCTGCTAACTTAATAGTATCGCTAAACGTTATTTTAGAACCATTTTTATTATATTTTATACTATTAATCGAAAGGATAATAAAAATCTAAATTATTGCTGATTGAATTAAACATAAAAATGTTTCTATTTTTTTGTACTGGCAATTATGATGCGTTTGACGTTTTTTATCTGTCAAATTCAAAGTGACTCATTGGAATAGTTGAAGAGTTGTCCCGAATGTCTTTCAGGAAAATATATTTTAGATAATTAGTAATATCATATTCCACTATATAATTAAAACGACCATTCACTTCAGTAAAATAGTAATTAATTTAAATTATCCTAAAATTATAGGTTATGTGGCGATTAGTTTATCGATGGCCTTTCACGGCAAACACCATCAGCTCGGGAGTATTGATGGCTACTGGAGACACTGTTCAACAGCGTTTTGAAATGCTTCGACACAAGGATTCCAAGTTTGACTGGGAAAGAGCTGGTATTTTAAAAAACACTATTTAAAAAATAAAATAAAAATCTGTCTTATATGTTTTAATCTGACTGGTAATCGAGTGTATTTTGGTATTTAATTTTTTCCATATTTTTTAAACGATTTTGAAATATTACTTAATATTGCCACATTATCTTTACATGTTACATAATCTATATTTTTAGGTAGAATGTTAGCAATCGGCCTTTTGTTGGGACCTCCGCAACATTGGTTTTATCTGTACTTAGATAAGTGGCTTCCGAAAACGAACGTCGCAACGGTGACCAAAAAGATTTTAGCTGACCAAATTACTATATCGCCTATATGCATTGTTGGTTTTTTTACTGGAATGGGACTAATGGAGGGTAAAAATGTCAACCAGTGTCAAGATGAAGTAAAGAGTAAATTTTTAACAGTTTATATTGTAAGTATTTTATTCATTTAAATATTATTCCATTGTTAATGAATAATTGTTATGTTATTTTTAGGCAGATTGGTGTTTTTGGCCCCCAATTCAGTTCATAAACTTTTACTATTTACCTAGTCACTATCGAGTATTATACGTTAATGTTGTAACCATGGTATATAACGTGTTTTTGTCATATGTGAAACATAAGTAAGTAATAAAAATACAATTTTTGCGCAAATTGCGGCACAAATCTAGCCCAATTTTTAGGAAAAATAGTCATTTCATAATTATAAGAAAATAGTGCTGTAGCTAATTAACTAGAAAATATATTATAAGTATTTATTACGATTGTTATTAGTTGTCTATAAAAAATAGGCTTACCACTAAATAATTATATTATTATTTAACAAGCACCTCATACCAATCATCTAAAATAGAACTAAAGTTTTACTTGACCAATAAAACATGCACCAAAGCAAGAATTATGGTTATTTTAAAAATATGATTCATTTTGACCTCAAAAAAAAGTGCATTATTGAAGATATGATGTGTGTATTAATTTATATTTAAAAGTTGCAATAGCCTAAAAAAAGTATTATTTTATTACTGTTATATGTAAATATTTTATTTTTATTTCTGTTATTATCTTATGAAATATTTATTTTTGTTATCTAAAAGGTTAATAAAAAAATTGTTAATAATTTTGTTTTTCATTTGAAAAAACATTTCAAATGTTATTATTTTAATATTTTTTAAATCTTCCATTGTAACCTGGCAGACAAACCAAATTCATTATAACAGAGTACCAACTGTGTAGGTCAATCCGACATAATGCATACCTACAAGTAAGTATTAACCACTAGACAAAGTCCGGGAATCTGTGACGTCTATGTTATTAAATATAAATTATAATATGTAATACGATTTATAATAAAGATATATCACTACAGCTGGAGCTGGTTCTTAATAATAGCGCAATTTTATAATTCAAAATTCATGTGCCACTACCGAGGCTCGAACCAGCAACCTCAGAGTTACTATTCTGAGACGTTATGGACTACACTATTACGTCCTTGATGATGAATTGTTTTGCAAATCCTGATATGCATGGGTAAAACTAACTGGTTCTAGATTAAATATTAATCCCCAACTATACATGCATATTTCAATGCGTTGCAGCCTTGACATCCAAAAGCAAATGATCAAATGATACTTGAAAAATAAATCGATTATCTAATTTATTTTTTCTGAAACCTGTCTCTAACGAGGACAATAAGCAGGCTTTATATTAAACTGAATTGGATCGTGGGGAGGAGAAGTTCACTAACTATTTCTCGTAATCAACTAGATACCAAACCTAGTGTGCTACTTTTCAAATCTTGTTTCAAAATCCATTTGTTGTGCACGATTCAACATTCTAACACAGTTCCTCAGGTTTGGTAATTCTTGCAGCTAGCTGGTTAGGATGACTCTCCAGTATATTGATATATTTAAGGTGAAATCTACGAATTTTACTCCTTACCGAGCTAATTCCAAGTTCTCGTCATATGATATCATTAGGCACATAGCATGATGCATTGGAATCTCTGCATGTTCTGCCTGTGGCAATCTGTTCTTATTGAGTTACACTAGTGGGCAGGTTTTTCTTCTCATGGTGAATGTAACGATTTGGACTCATTTGCCTTTATCCTAAATTTTTTGAGTCATGACTGAACATAATTAAGGCTTTCTTGCAGCCTATTAGAAGCGATGGTTCGGTCGTCATGTGATGCTAATACCGCCGTGTCATCAGCGAAAGTGGCCGCGATAGTATCTTTCGTCTTTGGGAGATCTGCAGTATACATCATATGTAATACAGACCCAAACATGCTTGCCTGAGGGATGCCTTAATTTATAGGAAAGAGTGATGTTCTTTCTTCACCGTGCTTCACCAAAAAATATCTATTGTTGATGTATGATTTCAGTACCATACAGTAATGATGGGACATATTTATTTTTATTTTATATAATTAACCCTCGTGCCAAAACTTATGTAATGTAAAAAATTATGTAGAACAATATCGTTTTTTTTCCAGATTCTTAGACATTTTGTTTAAAATTCTGTTCACCTGTTCAATCATTAAGTGGTCCTCTCTGAAGCCAAATTGGTGATTGGGGATAAGGTATTTTTGCTTCGGTATTGGTTTCAATATTTGAAAAAATAGTTGCTTGAATACTTTTGACAAGATCGACAAAGTATTTCGATTTTGAAATCTAAAAAATATAGAGAGGTGAAATTTCAAAAACATTAAATATTTTTTAATTGAGAAACATGGTTGACATACTTTTTTATTAGGGCCAAGTATCATCAACCCATACGATTCAAAAACAATATGTCGGCTGAACCACAAGGTTTGAAAATTTATACTGTGATTTACATATTTCAGAATTATATTTAAAAAGAAAATACCTCGCGGCTCTCGCTTTCTGCGTCATAAAACGCAAGCCTCCCGACGTGGACGTCGAAAGCTTTTGCGCAACGATCAGGTCGAAGTACAACGCGAGCGAACACTTCGAAATCGACAAGCAGATATGCTTCGCCTCGTCCGACGATACCTTGACTGGAAACGGCAGTACAAAAACACACTCGACACTTATACAATTGATAAAATGCGTCAAAAATGCAATAATAGGATTCAGAAGCAATATTTTGATAGAACTAGACAAGTCCTGAGAAAATCAGAACATCCGATTTGACCAAATCAAGCTACTTGTACACTATACAACAAGATTTGCTTGTACAATAATTTACAAAATACGTTTTTTTAAATTATTTTCATTAAAGAAATGTTAGAAATTTTAATAAAATAATATCATAAGTTTCCACCACTTATAATTGACTTTTATTTTATCATTATGATGTAATGATGACGCATTTACTTAATACCTTCGTATTAAACCTAATTTTCTCTAGATTTCGAAATTGTCAGCCTAAGGCCTAGACACCTACTGTGTCGTCTATGTAGATTTGGCGGGAACTCAATTCAGTCAGAATGACGTTCTGACTTATATAGTCAAAAAAAGTTGGCATTTTCTCCGCTTCACTCTACCGATCATATATTGTGATTTGTACGATACTAGAGAAAATGTTATTATCTAATAGAAGTGAGTTTAGCTTTTGCGATATAATGCGTAATAAATATTGGCGTAGATCTGTAATGGTCGGTTTTGCAGCTTTCGGTACTTGCACGGGGAGAACGGTTTACGCTGGAATATACCTAACAATAGAGGTATTCGATTTAGTTATATTTTTGGTTTATTTCTGCCGCTGATCTTAATAGGATGCATTTCTTTAATATTTTTGTCGATAAAATCATCCATCATAAAGTTAAAAATGAGAAGAATACGTTTATATTTTGCACTATATTAAAAAAATTGCAACTTTCAGTGAGGGCTTTGTTATATATTTTACTATTAAATTGAATAAATGAGCAGGCAGTTACCCGTATTTAGTTCAAATAAGAAAGCCGACAATTTAAAATACCCTATATTGTAAATCATCAAATAAGGAATTCCAAATTTATCCACATCTTTAAATGATATTTCCGTTAGTTGGCCATAAAAATAATTCCTTTTTTTTAAACAAGGCAAGTGCATACAAAAAAATATGTATTGGAAAGCGTAAATGGTTGTCGACATGTCTGAATATTTTTAAGGAACATGGGACGATTCGTGTTTTGTGGAGAGACGTTTCTGTATATAACCGTAAAAACAGACATTTTAAATTTGTTGAAACAAAGCGATTTTTAATCAAAAAAATTGAAAGCACAAATAATATGTTAGAGATGAATCTTTCTACAAAGTTCTCGTTATTTAAAATTATATAACTTTTATTTCCGTGTTTTCGTGTCCTTTTTTATATTCTTTATTTTTTATTGCATTGTTTATCTAATATTTTTTTCTAAATTGAACTTTTTTTATTTTTACTTTATTGAAAAATAAAAATATTTTTCAGTCTCTTATTTTTTGTCTGACTGATTGTTTGATGATGGTGTTTTTTTTTATGTGATTTTCATTTAGGTTTATTATGGGCAAAACTTGGCGGCACTCTTATAACGGACTCTCTTCTCTGGTCGACCCGGGCGGGCTCGCATGCCGGTGCGGGCTCCACACACCGTTGACTGTATATTTATATAAATAACGTGTAATTTAAAATCTTAAATAAAATACTACTGCAGCGACTCAATCTGTATCTAATTCCCAAATTGTCACCCGTCACTTAAACATCAAAATGCAGTAGCAAAAAAAGACAATCCACCTACGCTAGCTTCAAATCAAGACACATTCACTATTAGTATCAAAATAAGACAAATCCAAAATTGTAATTAAAATACTTGCGCTTTTTTCTGATTAAATTAGCATAAGATACTTTTGAAAATAATTTTAAAACTTAATATTTTAGGTACCATTTTACTCAAAAACATGAAAAATTAACGTGTTTGGTTTTGATACTAGGCGTCACATTTGTAAATACGCCTACTGTACACGTTTACTATAATTATCAGTTGGTAATTTTTATGCTGACAACACTATCTGACAGGACCACATTGGTTGTGTACTTGAACGAAGGTTTTAACTTTAGTTTTTATGTATATTACGTAATTGTGAAAATATTTATTATGTTATATTAATAAACTATATTTTCTAATATTTATTATCAAATTATATTCGCTAATATTTAGTTTGGGAAATTATACTATCTATAAATACGAACCATGTTTACATTAATAAATCAAGTAAATACTTTTTTGCAGATTTTATGCTATAATAAACAAAAATGCTTACTCTCAAAGTTTGTATAGCTTATGCTTGTTTGGTTGAAACGTTTGTAACTGCTCGAGGACCTGATCCGTGGGATCGGATGAATAATTTATTAAAAGGCGAAGATAACGCAAGGCCAATTGAAAACCAAATTTGTTTAAGTGACAAGTTTTATAAAAGAGTTATACAATTATTATTAGTGAAAGGAAACTTTCAGGTATGTCGACTGTCCTTATATGCAATTATATAGCTGATGTAATGTATTGTTTATTTATTTATAGACTGACAACAATTACGTTAATGGATATTTGCAATTCAAGCTCAGGGATGATGAATATAAATTACTCGAAAAATTCTCCCAATTGAGCACTGAATTAACGGGCACTGAATTTCGTAGAATAGATTCCATTTTAAACGAAAAATTAATCGAACCTACGTTTATGGAAAAATTGACAACTAAGCTATTCAACTTTTTTTACCATTTAATTGAGAAAAATTTTGTAAATATCAGTTTTGTTCATATGTAATGATCATATATGGCAAATTTAATGTGTTTTATTATTTTCAGATTAATTTGATATTGTTTATTGCGTTGATGATAAGCTTGTATTATATATTATATAAATTTGATTGGAGTTATATCGGGCCCTTATTCATAATGTGTTTTAATGGTAAAACATTCTTAATTATATTATTTATCATAATTTACTGTTGGGAATGTAAAATTGCTAAAGAGGTGACAATATTTTTGGTATTATACTTATTTATTTTGTAGAATAATAATTAAATTACATTTCAGGAAGCTGATATTAGAGATTATAAAGCTATGAGATCATCACCTTGGTTTGCGAGTATTTTCGGCTACGATCAAGGGGATATGAATATTGAAGTATCTTATATATATGAAGCACTTCATCCAGCGGAGATTCTTACCAAAATGCTTACAAAATTTGTGACAACGCCTCTTCTAGAAGTTTTACGCATGCTTGAAAAATATGCATCACAAATATCCGGTAAACCACATTTTATGTACCAAAAATTATCGTTCCTGTCATTAACACTGTTCTATACATCAAAACTCAAAGACAGCAACATTCGACAATGAAGAAGGATTAAAACTTTTTTAGTTTAACTGGGATATAAAAAATTTTCTGGCATTACGAATTAAATTGATACCTGTAGTATCCTCTAAGCTCTATAGAGCTACGCATTGTCTATTTTCACTAAGAAGTACACATGTTTTAATCTGATTGCAAATCGTAAATGAATCTTGAGATCTGTGTATGTTACTGGAAGATATGTCGCCATTCCTTTCTCACTGTTGGTTTCCAACTGGCAGTAGTGAACTCAGATTTCATATTTTCTATTTTAAAGCCGTTCAAACGATATGTCGTTTTTTTCAATTCTGGAGTCAGCCAAGAAACTGCGTACCAATATAAACGATTTATGATTAAATTTTCATTTTCTTGTATTTTGATTAGAAATATCGTCTGAAACTTTTGATGAACTTATGGATCATTGCATTGACTTCGCATTGACTTCACTCTGCCCGAAACCCTCGCTCAAAGAATTTTATTAATTTATACAATTATGTATTATCCATTAGTTATTATGATAATACAAGCTTATTTATTTCATCTCTAAAATGTTAAATGCTTCTTTGCAACAATTGAAATGAATAATTTTTGCTTTTCATTATTGATCTTTTTAATCTCTTGAAAGAGCAAGGTCTGAAAAATATGGTGGATGTTTGAAAATATAATATTTAAGTGGTAAAAAAACGACACCTATTATACATTAATTCAGGATTGGTGTTGAAAGGATGGTGTGTTATTTTATTAACAGTCGATTCCCAATAATTTTATACTGTAATTGTTTAGTTACATACCAGAAACTTGGTAATCTGACAAAAGGCTATCCAAAAAATGACACTATTTTATTAATTATGCTTGTATCTTAATTAAATAGTCAATAGCTTAAAAAAATGATAAAATCAAATAAATGGTTATTAAATACAATAAATAATATATTTTTTAATTGTATGATAATTAAATTAAATTAATTAACCCCTAACCGTATAGACCTGTTTTCGTTGCGAAAAAAATATATGCTATAAAAAATATTAGGAAATATCAAGGAAAAAATAAAAAAAATATTTGACTATTATTTATTTATTAGAAAAAAAAATATATTATAAATTAATTTGTGAGGCCATATATAACACTATGCCAGTGGTTCCCAAACTCTTCTGGCCCACGGACCCCTTTTCATACTTTAAACTTGCCCATGGACCCTGGGTGAAAAACTACATAAATGCATAATAGAAAAATTACAAATTTAACTTTGTCCAGTTCAATGTTTGTGAGTAGCAACCGCAAATCCCCACGAGTACTAATTTCAAGTCGGTTTCTTTTTTTATGATGATGCTCATAACGGCACTGAATCCACATTCTACAAAATAGGAAGACGAAAAAGCAATCAACAGCTTCTGTACAATAACCCATAATGCTGGATATAAAATTGGGTTCTGTTTTTGTAACCAGAACGTTGTCGTATCCTTGTTTAAACATTGATTTCAGCTCCTCATTTGTGGATAATTCAATTAGTTTCTCCTGTATTAGTATGTATTCATCTGTATTTGTGCTCTGAGTTTGACTACTTGCAAAAGGGTTAACACCCAGTCGGAAATATCCAAGTGAAGAATGTCTTCAAATCTTTGGTTAAGGTCCGAATGAAGCGCCGTTAAGTGTTGACAATAAGCAAACAAATCTTCATCTCTATTTTGCAAGTTTGAAAGATTTGGAAACTGAGAATATTCTCCTCTTCCCAAGTTTTGTTTGTACAGCAAAAGTTTTGCAACAAACGCAGATATTATACTTTTAATTTTGACTAAATTTAATGTGTCACCTTATAGTTTCAAATTAGTCTTGTTAAATCTGGCAAATAAATCAGTCATATAAGCGATGTCATTTTTTGAGTTATTTATATTGTGACGCAAATCATTGTCCTTACTCTCCAGGAATTCCAACACTGAATCAAAGAGCGAATAGAAGCGATCCAAACATGCACTTTTAGATAACCAACGTACTTCTCTGTTCAGTAGTAAACGATTATAGTCATAAGTCATCATCATTTTTCAAACAAAGTTGGGCAAATAATCTCTCATTTAAGGCATTCCTTTTGATTTTATTAACTGCTCTAATGACATAATGTAGTGATTCATGAAAACATTCACTAAGGCTTTTTGCGACCAAATGATGTCAATGAATGACACAATGTACCGATAATACATTAGGTATAGCTTGTTTTAAGTATTCCAGAAAGCCTCAGTGTCATCCTACCATTGCCAGAGCACCGTCAGTAGCAATGGAGATGATATTAATCAAGGGTATAGCTTTTACATCGAAAAATCTTTTTAATTCAGTAAATAACGTTTCATCTTTCGTATCAGTTTCCAAACATTTAGCAAATAACAATTGTTGTGAATTTTTTTATTCATTGTTATTTATTTTAACTTCCATATTAGTAAAAATGTGACACAATTTTTTTATTTTATATTAAACCTTGCGCTTATGTTGTTCAGGGACCCCCAAATCAATTTTAATTTTCCACGCACCCCCTGAATGATCCCGGGGACCCCTGGGGGTAGGGACCACTTTGGGAACCACTGCACTATGCGGTAAGAGATTAAAACGGTTGTCAATTTTCTAGTTTTAACCAACAAAACATATTATAATTACCCCATACACAATACTTTTTATATAGAAAAGTATTATTTTACAATTAATAAACTTAATGTCACCAATTAACAGGCATGCCACAACTCATTCCTGTACTATACTATACAATATCTACAAATTTTACCATATATTGAAATATTTTTAATCCAATACGTTTGGTGATGATAAATTATGTATTTTTTAACAGTATTTCTGACAGGATAATGCAATACAATATTTAAACTTAGCATTAAAATATGAATAACTAAATTAAGTTTTATTTTTTCAGATAAACTCCTTTTTCCTTTTAATTTAATGGCTTATTTTGTAATCTCCACAATATTGCCAATTCTTTTTATTGGTTTTATATGCATGCTACTGATTTCAATTTTGTTTGGAAGATCTTTCTCAATGAGATTTTTTGGTATTAACATAAAATCAAATCCCAGCGGAAGTGGTGAATCAACAGTGAACAATAATAATCCAACACCAGCTATAATGCCACATATAAACATTTTTTGCAATAATTCTCCTATGGCTAGCCAGACTGAAACTGAAGACAGCATCAAAAGCATTACTTATAAAAGTTTAAACTCAAAAGTGAGGAACAAAAAATATAAAGGACACAATATAAGATACAGATCTACAGATAAGTAGTATTTTAGTGTTTAAATGTAGTATGATTTTAATAACTATTTTTTATATATTCATAAGACTGATCTCCGGTTAAAATTAATAGATATTAATCATTTGCTCAATATCAATTACAGATGTTGATAATTATAATAAAAGTGCATTTATTAGTAATTTTTGTTGTTATCAATAATAAGACTATTATTATTATTATTATATTTACCTAATGAATGTACCAACATAATTACTATATATATTTCAAATATATTGATATTAAATGGTGCTTTATATTATGATTATTGTAATTTTTCAATATTTTTTAACTTGTGTTTTTTATATACATATATTATTTTTAATCAAGCTATAAAATACAATTTCACAAATAAATACTTAAAAATCACATATGTCCTTTTATTGCAAATATTGTTTTATCAATGCACTTTAAATATTGTATTATTAAC
This sequence comes from Plectrocnemia conspersa, assembly GCF_051122295.1. NCBI lineage: Eukaryota > Metazoa > Arthropoda > Insecta > Trichoptera > Polycentropodidae > Plectrocnemia > Plectrocnemia conspersa. The sequence goes on along the minus strand of NW_028277178.1, from coordinate 9,054,695 downwards.
CCTTTCAACGTTGCTGATATTTTTGCGCGCCATTTCGAAATTTGTTAATATGTGGGGGAGCACCTATTTAGGTTATTTAAATATTATTTCAATGAATTAAAATGTTTTTCAACCTTAAATTATACAAAAAAAATATTACCAGGCTCAAAGGTTCATGACACATTTAGATGCCCAATGTATATTGGCGAATTTCTTGATAACTTCTATAGGTGTCATCCGCAGTCAAAGGGTTAACATTCAATCTTAATTTGTTATCTCTGTATCATATCTTGTTTATCAGGTCAAAAGATTGTTAATCTCGCGCTACATATAAATTTGTGTAAAATAATTAAACTTGGCATACACAAACCAAATGTTGAGAATACAAGAACAAATATGTTCAGGAGAAGAAAACTGCTTATTTTTAACACTGTCACCTCCGGCATTCTGATGGGTGCCGGTGATTTTGTACAGCAGCGCATAGAAATCCACAGACAATTGAAATCCGAATACGACTGGCCGAGAACGGGTAAGGTTTTGATAATTTATTATGTTTATGAAATATTATATATAATATGTATATATATGTATATACATAGACATCACATGAGTATTGTTTCTTTTGTCACATGTTAATGATGACTTATCTTCGCCTTTGTACTGTGCCTAAGACATTCGGTTAATATATTTTGCAAGAAAAAGTAGACGACAAATAATAACAACGCTCATTTAATTGCATCTGATGATGTCTGCCACATCGCAGATGAAAGTTTGTGCCAATTTTTTTTTAATATGAACATTAAACTGCAGATATTCTGTTTGAAACGCTTTTAATGTGATAAATATTTTAAAAACGACTGAGCTTGCTAAAAACATCCATGTACTTTTACGTAAAAAAAAATCTTTGTGACAAAAATGCCAAACTAAATAATTTTATTTTTTATACAACATTATCATAGTTGAATAAAATGAGCCAATAAAGACAATAAAGTATTTTTTTAAATAACCAGTGTTAAGATTGCAAACTATAAAACAAAAGACTTGTTATAAGGAAATAGAGTAACGGCTCTTAAAATGAGAGATGTAAATGCAGTGATGTACTTCGTATAAAACTTTTGCCAAATGTGTTACATAAATAGGTAAATCAGCACAAAAGATCAGTGGTTTAGGTTAATGATTACCTTATTATATAATTATGATTCGGATTGACCTTTATAGATCAAATCTTCTTACATTTATACATTTTCTTAATCTGACAGATGAATAATGTAATGATTAATTTAAATCAAGCTAGGTTGTGCATATTTAGTATAATATTCATAACCTAATATAATTCAGCTCAGAGAATTCATATATATATATGTATTCAAGAAATATAAAAAAACTCAATTATAAATGAAACAAGAAAAATAAATTCTTCATTCTTATCCTAATATTGTTTGTTAAAACACTGCTATAAATAAAATTAAGTTTGTTTAACTTGTGTATACTTTGAAACGATATATGGAGTTCACTTACTATATTTTTATTGTTATGAAATATATCAAAAATCATTTCCATTACAAAAAAATTGTCTTATACACTTTAGTGTTTCTTTTGAAGGCAGACTTATTATTAATTAGAATTAATAATAAGTACTTTCTAATGTACATATTATCTTTATATAAAGTTTATCCAATGTAAATATTGTTTATCTTTATATTGTATAAATAATATTTAAACACATACTTTTATTTTATCTGTAGGATAAATATTATCTGATAAATTTATCTCAGCGTCAATAAACATTCCAAAAATGTTTATATGACAATTAACCTAATCAGAGCAGTTTTAATAGCACTTTAAGATATTGTAAACAAAGAAAATTGTATGTATGTGTTGAACGAAAACTTATTTTTAGATTGTTTTTTTTTTATTAATCTTTATTCATTTCAGGTAGAATGTTTACTGTTGGACTCTTTCAGGGAGCTCCTCAGCATTGTTTCTACTTGTACTTGGACAGATTCCTACCGGGTAAAAACTCAAGGATGATATCGAAGAAAATCATCATTGATCAACTTATAGCATCACCATTTTGCATCGTCCTTTTTTTCACCGGGATGGGACTCATGGAAGGAGAACCTTTCGAAAACAGCATAAATGCTATAAAGAAATATTTCCCACCTATTTATCTCGTAAGTTAATAAATACCGTTATTAAAAAAAATAATATTATACTTCTATCTGTACTATTTACAGACTGACTGGTGTTTTTGGCCTCCGATGCAATTTTTGAACTTTTATTACCTACCTGGTCACTACAGAGTTGTCTACGTCAATTCTTTAACTATGATGTTCAACATATTTTTGTCATATATGAAACATAAAGATTTACACGAATAACTTTTAATTGTATATTTTATTTTAATATATCGTAAATATATTCTCGGAAACAAGGATTTGTAATTACCTTCTGGTTGACAAATAATGCACTGACTGCTAATTTATAGTTATATAAACAAATATCTCATATTCTTTTTTTTACGAGGTGACCAGATTTTGAAAATATTCCTGCGGGAGATAAAAAGATCATCACAGAAATTTTTATTCAAAATCCATCTTGGAAATTTTTGTTTGAGGAAGATAAATAAGGACAGATTGCCGCAAGGGCTAAAAAAATCATTTTGAAAATTTTGTTCAAAGACCATCACCGAAAACTTTTTTGAGGCAATTGCTACCAGAGCTCAAGTATGCTAATATATGAATCCATATAGTCACACCAACGAGTATACATGAGAAAGCTCTGTTTTTTATGTCATTCAATTAACAAATATTGTTAAAATTACCACTCACCATTTATAATACATTTTAAATAATGTTGGATATTGTTAAACTTTCATCATCAGGTTACTCAGTTGGATAAAAACAAAACTTCTCCAATTTTATAACTAATAAAAAAACATAGAATATAAATATAGAAACTTATACCATATATTGGATATTAAATTTAAATATTTCATATTATATGTACAGTAGACCCCCCAATAACACGGTGAATTAGGGACGTGCTATTTGGATGGCCGTTACTTTATGTGTGAGCAAGCCAAAGGACGGATATTTCACCACACGCGGCTGATTCGTACTTACGTATTGCAAAAACTTGTATGAGTATTTTCTAGTTACAGTTTACTGTGTTATTGGGGGGTCTACTGTATATATATTTTCAACTTTTATGCATATCTTTCATGCCATAACTTGTGGATGTAATTTCTAGTATAAACACTACATAGCATCTCAAATTTAACAAAAATAGCCATTTTTGTTGATATAATCCTTTAACTTTATTTCCAATTAAATGATTGTAATCTACTTGACATATTAACATTATTTACATTTAAAAATTATTTCACAATCATAATTATCGGAATTACATTAGCTCCATTTACTAACCAAATGCTTAGTATCATACTGTAAGAAATCAAGATAAGTGCAAATTGTTTGATTTAGATTCTGATTATAAAAGGTTTAGCAGTGGCCAGTGTGTGTTGTACTGTACGTGTTCATTAATATCCTATGAACAATAATTGTATCACCATTTTATATTTGATGTAATAGATGCTGCTGTATAAATTACGATCTACATTATTAATATCAGATATGACATATTTACATGCTTTTAAAAAAAATGGTAATTATAAGTCATTAAATATTTATCTTCTTTATTTTTTGATAGGTATGATATAAATTTAAAGAAAATTCATAAAATATTTATTATATTTTATGTCTTCATTTGATGCTATCTTATTTATATGGTTTATAATGAAACTAAATTGACCAGACTTCTCTTATTTGAATAAAAGCAAGATAACAACCAGTGACGTTATGAATAGAAACAAATTCCGTAAAATAATGGTTATTGGTTGTTTATATCAGGTTGTTCCACTAGTCCTTGCGGTTTTTTTCTTATGCCGTATTCTTCAGACATTGCTCCAAACGACTTTCACCTATTTAGATCCCTACAACAGTTTTTAGGTGGAAAAAAATATTTTACGCAAACGGATATAAAAAACGACATTAAAGAATTTATTGCTTTCAAAAATACATTATTTTTCGAATCAGATATAAAAAAATTGATTAAAACGTGGAGAATAATTGTAGAAAAAGATGGAGAATAAATAATTTAGTAAAAGTATTCCACGTTTTAATTTTCAACTCATTTAACCCACGCACCTTTGAAAACGCAAACATTTATGGAACAACCTAATATTTGATATAAATTTTATTGCTACAACTTTAAATGATTTTTTAAATAGAAAATGTGTTAAATAATTTCTTTGCAGGTGTAAAGAAATTATAAACTACATACATCACTGATGTCAATATTACTTTTATTCAGCCTGAATGTGTATTTTTATCTTTAATACTGTTTTATATTTGCATTATTATTCTACATTAAAAATATCTTTTAGAACTTGTACTGTCTATTGCTTGTGTTTACAGTCGCCCGTCATTAACCGTTCATGAGGTTGACGTTTTGAATGTCTATTTCTTCGGCCTTTCGGCCTCATGTCTCGCAGTGGGAGCTGCTGGCTTTCCATACTGATAACCGGGCAGGTGTAAAATCTCTCGTACACTTTACATCCCGACAATCGTGTTCTAAATTTAAGGAATACGAAAAGAATTTTCCAGAACCGCTTTTTATATCACTTCAACGCTCGTATGGAACTTTTTTTAATTTTATGAGGTTGAAAAGTGAACTTATTTATATACATATTCGTCACCAGAATTCCATTTAAAACCAATAAATTGCATTAATAATGTGATTATTAAATATAAACTAAAAGATATTTTAACCCTTTGCACTCGTAATCGTTTTCGTACTAGGTATGTCGCCAGCTCGGAAAAAATAAAAAATGTTAAATTCTTTTTAAAAATTAAAATTATATATGTAGAGCATAAATATGAATAAACTAATACCAAAAACGAAGAAATCAGAACAAATACTTGCATTTCTCTAAATTACATTTTAATTTGTTTTGGTTCTCTCAAGTAGAATACCATTGGTTGGCAATCCATAACAATAAATTAACACAATAGGGTGACGACCCTTTTTAAGATATTTATGGGACCGAAAAATGTTTAAACCATAAATATACACAAATAACAATATGCCGCTCGGTTTTAGGTTTAGATATATCTACCTGCGAACGAAGCCAGCTTACATCGGTCGCAGAATTACAAATTGTACGTTTTTTCCATAATTAAAGAAACCCACAAGATATCTATATTTATATAAACTAATATTAGTCTCATCGCCTTATCGAAGGGCAAATGGAACGTTGGAGTTAGTGTCATATTATTTTATATATTTCTTAATTAAAAATAGACAAAACTTTTATGAGTAGCTGTATGGTAAATATGTATTTGTTTGTAATTTTATGCGACGACGACGGTCAATTGGGCGATGGTTTATTGGGCGACAGAAATTAAAAAAAACTTGCACGTGATGCTTTATTGTAAATATTAATAAAATATACATTAAAACGAAAAATTATATTGGAAATTCCAAAAGTTTGTTCTCACAGTAATTTATAATTCTCAAAATATAAAAAAAATCACGTAAAGGGTAAAATCTGCGATAAGCACTTATCAGCGCTAGTTCTGGGTTATTATATTTATTTATAACTACCCTATCCAGTTTAAAATAGATAACGGTAAAGTATGCGATTTTTGGAAAATCCAAAAGATTGTTCTCACAGTAATTTATAAGTCTCAAAATATAAAAAAATCGCGTAAAGGGCGAAATCCACGATAAACACTTATCAGCGCTAGTTCTGTGTTATTATATTTATATATAACAATCCTATCTAATTTAAAATAGATAACTGTAAAATATGCGATTTTTGGGAATTCAAAAAGTTTTTTTCTCACAGTAGTTTCCAAGGCTCAAAACATAAAAAAATTCGCGTAAGGGCCCACTATAAACATTTTTTGGTAGGTATTTATAATAGTGTGTTTTATGATATCGGGTAACTCTCTTAAATTCTTGAATAAAAAAATCAAACTGTTTAAGTGATTAATTTTATGATTAAATATGCACAAATGATAAGTAAATATACATATACATATATCTTATGTAGGTATAATATATTTTGTTTACACCGAATAATGTTTTCATCTTTTAATTCTTTTCTAAAAAATATTACTTATATTTTCGTATGTATTTAATTACGTTAATTATTTAATTAATTATAAGATCATTATTTGCATCACATTTATTTGTAATGCATTATTATTGTATCACCCAAAAGACCATCGCCCATTTGTCTGTCGCCCATTTTGAATCGCTCATTTGACCGTCGTCCAATATACGATTATACACTATCATTACAAAACATATCTTCACAATCACTATATTTAGCCATAGCAATATTTTTTCACAATAATATTAAAAAAATAACTTCACAATAACTTCACAATAAAATTACAAAATAAGTAATTAAACAAAATTATCAGTCACTATATATAGTTTCACTTAAACACAAATTACGGACAACCGAGCCACTGTCGAAAACAGAATGGGTAATAAAAACGTCACCGACGCGTGTCAACCGAAAGGCGATCGCCAACTGTTGCCTTTGGGAGAAGCTACGGCAAATCTGCAGTTAAATTTAGTCATCAAAAAAACCCCGACTTATCCCGATAAATAAGCTCTCCCCGGCTTGATTCATGTAAAAATGATATTTTTTTTGATAGGGTATGACTCTTGAAACTCTTGTCTACAAGACTGTAAAAACGCCATTCAAAACATGCACAGGAAATACCCAAAAATCGACGTTATATTTCATTAATTGAAATGGTGCGTTTAACGCGCCTTACGAGTAATATAGACCCAAGTACTGGTGCGTCTCACGCACCTTACGAGCGGAAAGGGTTAACGGAAGTATTCAATTTGATAAAAATATTAACATACCGGAAACAAGTGCTTCTGTAGAAAGATAATTTTCTACAATGAAAAGAATAAATGCATATACTAGAAATAGTCAAAGTGAGAATAGATAGTCAGCTCTTGCATTAATAACTTTTAGGCAAATTAATGAAAGACAATATATTATATGATTCGGTTATTGATGACTTTTGTAAGGAGCATCGAATAAAATTAATTTTCAAAAAATAAATACATGTTTATCAAATAAAGAAAATAAATTTTAAAATAGTTTTATTTCCCCCCCCCCTGTTTCAAAAGTCACCGCATGCCACTGATACATATATATATATATATATATATATATATATATATATATATATATATATATATATATATATATATATATATATATATATATATATATATATATATATATATATATATATATATATATATATATATATATATATATATATATATATATATATATATATATATATATATATATATTACAAAATAAATATTAATATTTAATAAACACCTCTAGAAAATACCTTCATATTATAAATTGATCTCAAAATGAAACACATGCTAAAATATAATATAAATATATTTTCAAATTGACATCATTCTACCCTTATTTATTATTTTTAAGTTACATTAATTTTTATATGAAATTTGAAAATCTAATAATCTGTTTCTAGAACATCAAAAAAATCTTAAGAACATTATGAAAAGCAAATTATGCACATAAAATCACAATTTGAGAACTAAATATTAAAAACTTTTAAAATAACTTTTACATAGTAAAATAAAAATAAATGTACTCATTATCAATGGCTCTTATCAATATTAAATTTTAGAGACAGAGCAAATAAAATACAGTATTAGTTTTAATGTTTATATGTATTCATGTTTTAGATGCTACTTACAAAAAAAAATGGTATCTGATTCTTTAAGAAGAGACACAACTTCGAAATCACTTCAATGAAAAATACTCCAGAAAACGGCAATATCTTGCATGTGAGGAATGATTGAAAACTGTATAAATATATTATCAATACATAACACGCAACTATGTTAGTTTCGGCTTATAAGATTAAATGATATATATATTTAGCTGAAGATACATACATTTATATATTTATATATATATATTCTTAAATTAATAATGAAAAATTAATCTTATACAAATGTTATGTTGACATTTACATTAACAATTCCCCTTGTACAATCTCTAATGCCATTTTACGCCTAAAGTATGGCATGTCATTTTGTGTAAAAGTAATTGAGACGCCACGGCTGACGTATTCGGCAAACATACAGGAAAACATTCCACAATCACTACCATTCATCTGGTGAGGTATATCCTAAAACAGATATAAAAATTGTAAATAAAAATAATTATTTAAAATCCAATAGTAACAAACCGCATACTTTAACACAATCCAACTTCCATGAAGATGTATTTAATTTTTGTTTTTTCTTATCAAGCCTTTCAGAATCCAAATATTTTAAAATGTTCTCGCAGCAATCCATGTTTTTACCACCCATACTGTCGTAGTAAGTAATAGTTTCATTTTTTAAACTAGCAATGGCCATGCACCAATGTACCCCAAGATGAATCGGTATCAATATAAGATCGTGTGAAAAAATATCAACCTGAAAAGAGTATTAAGTTCTTCAATATTGTTTTATAATTAAATTGTTAAATAGAGTAAATATTGTATTTTAATGTGATAAAAGTTCTCAATTCTCAATTTTTGTTTGAGGAGGATAAATTACGACGGGAGCTAAAAAAGCCATAAGGTAAATTTTTGTTTGAAGCGGGTAAAGCAGGACAAATTGCTACGAGAGCTAAAAAAATTAATTTCGGAAATTTTTGATCATTTAGAGATGCTGCGGGCGCGAGGTAAAAATAGGTAACCTTGGACATTATTGTTCAAGCACAAAAAAGAAAATGAGGTGACAAGAGTTAAATTTAACATGTATTGTATACTCAGTTATAGTCCGTTATCAAAAATTAGATATGAACTAAGTTTCATTTCGGAATACGATCAATTTTATTTTAGCAAAATCATGCAATCCCAAAGTAAACCCGCTAAATTGAGGAAAATTTATATTTAGCAAGACATACATTTTTTTCAAATTAGACTTTAAATCAGGAATTAAAAAAAAACTTCCTGACTTTCTCTCTAATAATGTTCATATAGTTGATTTAAAAAAAACATTGAGCTTTATAAATTTTTAAATTTAAAAAATCGATAACCAAACCCTCTTTTAGGTTCTGAAGAATTTTACACAGTATATAGATTTACTAGCAATACAAATTACATTATCTTTTTATTTTTACCTATGTATCATAAATAACCAAAATATTTCACCATTAATAAATTTTTTTTTTATTAATTACAATATTTTTTATTTAATTTTTATAGTGGTTAAAATTTTAGTTATTTGATGACAATAAAATCTACTAATATGAAAGGTGGGTGTCACTTGAGACACTAATAGTATTTCTTACTTTACGTGTCCACCGTCTCACTCCCGAATATCCGTCTTTTTCCAGCTTGGGATAGAAAAACGTGTTCATTCCGTAGCTTTTTGGTAAATTTTGTTTTTCTTGACTCCTTTCGGCGATCAAATTCATATAAAAATTAATTATCTCATCATTGAGCCAATTTAGTCCAACTAGCGTTTGTAAATCTCGCCTGAAAGTGATGTAAAAATCAAGTGAAAAAAAAGTAAGACAATAAACGATTAACAATATCAATGAATTCATACCGGTGGATGTTCATATTGAATTTTTGGATTAGCACTTCGTCCACTCGACTGGGGCGCAATATTTGGTCAATTTTAGATTCTTGCTCATCTGTCAACTCGATCACGGCAATCTCGGCGACATCACTTTTCGATAACTTTTCAAGTTCGCTTTCTCTCTGAAGCGAAATTTCATTATATCTTCTGTTCAGGTTTTCGAGCCATGATGGATTCAAAACTGGTTTGTTTTGCATTTCCATTTTCAGTCTGTTCTCGAATTTGATTTGATATGTCGATTGAATTATAGGTTGTTTCGTAACAACTTCCTTGATATTCGGATCAGATTGGTCATCGTCTTCGGTTATATCCAAGAAATAACTTTTTTTTTCGAAATTTTTCTCAAAGTGGCTACTAGTGAAGGATTCATCTTTGTCGTTCAAACCTTCAGTGAGATCGATATATTCGGAAATTTCAGTAGAAACTGGGGTTCTTTCATTAACGTCCAAAAGATTCTTATGTAGCTGTTTAGCATAAAAGCTTCTGGGTTGAAAAGTCAATTTTGTACTGTTTATGAGTTCTTCGAAATTTTTCTTCTCATCCAATCTGAACGAAGCGGCGATGGCTCCCTGAAAAGCTTTCGTACGGGTCCAATTGGTACCAATGGATGTATTATTTTTCATTGTTAATTTTCCTTTCGCTTTAGTAAACTTGAAAAATGACTCTCCGACTGACTTTCGCGACACCAGACGCCTGTAAGAATCTCCTAGATTGCGGCTTATAAAAAATTTGTTTGTTCTCGATTTTGGGGCTTCGAAAAATTCGTCTTTTTTTCTCGAAGTATCTAATATCTTCTTAGATATGGGTTCTATAGGGATGACCTCATGATCAGAATCGGAACTTTCTTGCCTATCTTTTATATAGTGAAATTCAGGAGATAATCTTTGTTTGGAAGGTTCAACGGTTTCGACAAGTTGCTGCAATAAGAAAAAAATTATTATTATTTTTAATCATATAGGGTATACTTAATTATATATTGTTTCAAGATATTTATATTATATTTATAAAAAAAAAAACAAAGTTGGCCAATATTAACACATTATTCCTAAAAATGCAGCTGTGTAGCCGGGCTTATTTGCGAAAATTAGAACCTGAAATTTTTATTTTAAACCATCATAACTTTTTATTTAGTTAAAGTTTTAATGTAAAATTTAAAATACAATTTTTTATTGATCGTTTTTTATATTCACAATGGTAAAATCAATAAACGTCAAACTGTGGATTGCATACCAATAAAATATATAAAAAGTCTAGAACCTGCACTGGTCAAATTGACAAATTTCTGATTTGATTTATATCAGACAGTATTTTTTACGACTTTTTATATTTGAACAATGCAAATATATTAGCACTATTTTTATTTTCTTAATCTTTTTATTTTTGAAAATTTGGTCACTATATAACTATATGTAATAACACCTGTCAAATTGACGGGTTTACACCCGTAAATCTAGTGTTAAAACGACTAATCAAGTAGACACCATGCATGTAGCAATATTGGGGTTTTTGGTTTAGCGCTGTACCATTTTAGGCAAGCCTTGGATAATTTAGTTATTTAATGGCCACTACTATAAAACTTTTTTTTGCTTTTGACTTTACTTGTTTTTTTACAATAAATTTTTTGATTTCGCACTCTTTCATGATATTATATTGTGTTGTTTTGTATCCATAAATATTCTTAGTGGCGAATCAACGATCAATGCCGTCAAAAGTAAGTCATACACCTCCCATCGGCAGATTTAGTAAAAAAAAAAACTGTAATTGAACAACAGGAGAACATTTATTTGCATAAACCAAAAAAGTCAGCGATAGAAGTTTTTTAAACTTTCGCCCCCCAGAACTTCCTACATCGTCCAGTAGAACTCGTAATATTGGATGAAAACGTATGTGTATCATTCGTTCTGGTAATAAAATTACGCATGTACCGTGTTTTGCTTATCAGAGAGCTGTGCGTCAAATTCATAGAGTAATAAAATGCCCGGATTGCTAGGCATTTAGAATTTTTTAATTTTTTATTTTTGTTTAATTTTTGTAATTTAGTTTTAATTTTTATAAATGTTTTTTATATTATTATTTGTAAAGAAAAAATGTAAAAAAATATATTGTGTTATTGCAAACATTTGAGAAGTGGCGCGTGCTTGACATCATCTGATCTGAGTAGGAAATGCGTTTGTGTACGTGCATAAACAATGGCAAAAAAGCAGATTAAAAATAGTTCAGTCTCTCGACAGTTAAATAACTGATCCTAACAGATGAAAAAAAATATTTTTTATATAAAACTTATTTTTGAATGAGCTTTAGAATAGAATATCTGCTTTAATTTTAGAGTTAAAAAATGTAATATTTTTATAAAGAAAAACTAGTATAATAGTAAAAACAAACGAAAAGTAAAAATTATTTACTTTGGCTAATATTTTCATATGCCAGTGTATTATACGTACGCAATCGTCATCGTCGTCGTCGTCAACATTGACTACTTGATAAATCACAGGTCGACGTACTATTCTCGCATCTTTAAAATACGTCTCTCTCCGCATCCGGTTTTCTTCCAGCGGTTTAGAAACGTGGCCAGAATGCTTATGAACGACGCAAGGGGTGTAACAGGAACAAGACTCGTCGTCACTTTTGTTCCATCGCTCCCCGCTTTTTAGACATACGGGAGACGAATGATCTCTCGGGATCAATCGTTGACTCTTCGTAGTCAAAAACGACGTGCTGGGAAAACTGTCGTCTCTATCGATAGGCACGTAGCGAATTTTCGGCTTCCCCTCTGAAACGGCGAGAGTGAAAAATTAATATAAGGGCGAGAGTATTCGAATAGCGAAGAACTCACCATCGCCGGCCGGCATTATCTTGGGGAAGTGGCTGCGCACCGTGCGGTACTTCTTCATGGCTGGCGGACCATCGTCTTCCAAGTCAAGATCGAAATCGGAGTCTCTGCGAAAGAAATGCGATTGAGCGGGAGTCGCCTGAAGACTTAGGGTTATGTGCTACAAGTTACTTGAAAAAGCTTGCGGCGCTTTGGAGACGCACGCGCAATGGGGGCGCCATTACCTGGCGCGCTTCGCTGTATCGTCGATGCCAATCAAGCGACGAACGATCGCACGTATTCCTTGCATCTCTCCCGCTACTGACAGCTACAATCCTATGCCGACTTATTCGTTACATCGGACTTTACGCTAAACGCGCATCCGCAGTAACGAGCGCGACTTTACGCCACCTATTTGTTTATACTTTAATTAGCTCATCCAAATCATGCATTTCGCATTAATTCAATTCAGCCATAATTTTCATTACTCCAGTAAAGATAAAAACTAAAAAATGCGAGACCTTTCTTCCCCTAAAAATGAGTAATGACGGGTGGTAATTACACCAATCTTTCCAGCACACATATGCTAAAATACAAGTACGAATATGATACGTATCAAATTTTTCAATAACTCTAATTTATATAAAATCCTGACAAATATCAGGTTGTTCCTTAAGTCTGCGTTTTTTAAAGTGCGGGTTAAATAAATTGAAAATTAAAACGAGTAATATTTTCACTAAATTAAATATTATCTTTTTTTTATAAGGTATTCTCAATTTTTTATATCTGATTCGAAAAATAATGTATTTTTAGAAGCAATAAATTAATGTCGTTTTTTATATCCGTTTGTGTAAAATATTTTTTTCCACCTAAAAAATGTTGTAGGAATCTAAATAGATGATAGTCGTTTGGAGCAATGTCTGAAGAACACGGTGGGTGAGAAGAGAGTTCCCAATAAAATATATTGATTTTTTTCTATCGCCTTCATGTATACGTGAGGGCGAGCGCTGCTTGGTGTAAAACTACCCTTCTTTAAATTATAAGGGAAGGTCTTTTATATGGTCTGAGTCGCTTTCAAACCAATTAACTATGCATACTATGTGCCTGTCGTAATTGCTTGCCTTCAATTAATAACTCATAGTGGATTATGCCCTTCGTATCCCACCAAATGCATAACATTGGTCTATTAGGGTTTAATCCTGTTCTCGGGGTTGGAATTGGGGGTTGATTGGCGTCGGTAAAGGTAAATAAATGATCCACTTCTTATCTTTAGTAACAATTCGACTCAAAAATAAATCTTTCTGTTCTAGAATGATTACTTATTGACAATGTCAATAAGTAATCATCCTAGAACAGAATATCAATATGTCAATTTGACATTGATATTCGCTGCGCGAAGTTTTCTTCAGACAATTTATGCGATACCCATATTCTACAAATTAACACCTTTCCTAACTTTTTAAATGTCTGAACTGATGTTGACGACACGCTCAGCTTTTGTGCTAGCTTCTGTATCGTAAATCTTGAGAAATGTTTTGATATCCTCCCTAACAACCCCTAAGGACTACCCGCCCTTACGTAGATATGCAATGTCAAAATTTCCGGAACGAAATTTTTAGAACCACATTTGATACATTTTTAAATTTAATGACATCCCTGCACATTGCAGTACAGATGTTTTTAACTGCTTATGACCGAGTTGAAGCGCATAAAACATAATATAGCTTAACTGAGATTATTTTATCTCCACTGCTATTGCTGATTTAGAATCAATATCCCGTTACTAAATAGCATCATTGATACGACTACTGTTAACAAACACTGAAAGAATAGTTAAATTATTGTTAATTTATAAAAAGTTATATGGTACAAATCCGAGAATCCATAACGCTTTATCGATGTGCGTACTAAATACTCACACAACACAAGTCATTGCAAGAATATCTTGTTACTACATTTGCGTTTGTGACAAACTTTGGCGACTGCTAGTGACCGTAGAAGTATATTCAACTATAAATAACTCAGTAAGTTAAATATCTTTCGATTCTGAAAATATTTTTTTTGTATGATTTGTTTACGCACTTATTGTGTTGTTTGTTTCAACTCTACAAATAGTGGACAGGTGATTATTTCAAAAATAAAAACAATATTGCTCTTGAATGTTTTATTTTTTTCTTTTTATATATTCATATTATATTTAAAGATCAATTTTTAAAAAATATAACAATTGGAAACATTTATTTGTTGTATATATATATATGTATATAACTGTAGAATCTTCCCTAATAAAATCACTTTAAGCATGAAAAAAATCTAAATATGTTAGTATATCTAACGCAGAGACTGCATTTGGTCATCGTACTCGCAGTTCTGTTAAAACCTAATACGTATTAATAAAAAACAACTATATACAACGTCATTAACAAGCGGACGACCGCATCTCGGCGTCCAATGTGACGAAATCTATTCTTTGGAATGTAAAGCTGTTTTTTAATATTTTTTGTGAAATCTAGCGCATACTATACATTATAATTACAATTTATTATCAAAGCCATTAAAATATTGCATTGTTGTGTTTTTTATATCCTATAACACAGCTCCTTATTGTGAACGCAGCATGGAATATTTTGTCTACGTCCAAAACATATTTTTATAAACATACATATCGTAAAAGTAACCAAAACCGTGGAACGCAAACAAAAAAACTCCATAATGTTTCAACTTAAACATGAACACTCTACATGCACATACTTGGATAAGCCAAAAGATAGTTTTACATTTAAATATATGTTGTATCCTTAAAAGAAATACATATTACTAAAGCATTCACTGATCTGGACGTTATACAATTTTAATATTTAATAATTGAAAAAAAGTTAATATTTAGATTGCTGCCTTGCAGAATAATACTCCTTTGTGAGTCAGTAACTTAGTATCAGGGCGAACTAGCATATGTTCTTAACAAATCCAGTATACGCAGTAATTATGATGCGATCTCAGGAAAATGATCAATTCTCGGAAAATATTTTATTGATTAATTTGTTATTATTGTATTAGCTTATAACAAATGTACCCAACATAATCCAATTAGGTATGTGTACCATCAGTAAAACAATAAATCATTGGTGCATTGGCTATACCTTTAAAGTGACATTAATAAATCAAAATAAGTAAAACATAAATAAATTAACTAGTTCTCTGAAATTTAACAGCAATCTAATATTATTAAAATAATATTTATAGTAAATAAACCTATCTTTTGACCTTCACCATATTACAATATAGAGCAAGCTTTTTCTCGTTGTTTTTCTTAAAAGCGATAAATATATTTTCTTCTACTTAATACTATTTAAATGAATATACTAATGGATATGTATGGTGAATGATATTTTAAGGAAGTGCATGTCTTCTAATATCTAAAGACTAGGCGTACTTCTAGTTTTTCTTTTTTTTTTGTATAAATGTAACACGAGCACGAACGAGAGTATACGTTACAATACTCGTTTGTTGTCGTTTTTGTCAATTTATACATATGTCTATGCTTAAATTCTTAAAATTACTAAACTTCGTTGCATTAAAATTGCACTAACAGCTCCGATGTTAAAACGCCATACGTTCAAGGTTACATTTTTTCATCTTTAAAATCGAACATACTGACCTTAAGCTCTAAAATGGACACAACTGTTTTATTCCTTCAAATAATCAATTGTAACAAATTCATAGAAGTCTTGTCGTTGAATCGTTTTATAAAAAAAATGTACACAATCTTATAACGATTTTACATTGCAGTTTTGTTCGATAATAACAATTCTCTAATAAATAATCGTTGACCGTAATAGTTTAAAACAGTTATTATTGTCATTTTTAATGAGAAATATCATTACAATATTATAATAATATAATATAAACGAATAAAATAAAAACATCAATCGTTGCACATTAGTTTGTCCTCACTTTACTACTATTTTCCAAAGAAACCTCGCACTGTGCTGATTTTGTCGGCTCAAGCGTTTTTACAATGAAAATAATTAAGGCACTTAACAATATATATGGATGTGTTAAACTCGGTCTATACTTTATAACTTGTACCATTACATTTCGCAGTTATATAGCATTGTTTCGCTATATAGCATCGACCGAACTTGAACTACTGAAATGATTTACATGTTTGCTACTGAATAAAGAGATTTTGAAATATTGCGTTGAGTAATAAGTCATTGCATTTTTTATTAATAATTAATGCTTTACTGAAAGTCTGATTTTATACAATAAATATTAGCATTTATAAACTCATTCGGATCTGGATCAGAATTAAACAATCCCTTGTATATTTAAGACTTAATCCACATTTAGATGAAAATGTTGTAGATCTGTTGATACCACCAAAATATATTAAAGCTATCTTGATTGAATATTGGTGTACAATAACCGTATTTGATTTCCAGTAAGTACTAGATCCAAAAGTGGACCACTCGTTTTAGCAAACAAATAAATCTAATAATACTAATTTATTGTACCAGATTTCTGATTACCTATTATATATAATATTTGTACATTTCCAAGCTTTCTTAAGTAGTATCCGCAATATATAACAAAATACGTTAAACTTGTTATTAAAAGGTACATATTGTCCAGTAACAAGTTATACATTATAGCATTGTTTTGTAATATATTAAGGACCTAGTTATAGATAGTTGCAATAATTTTATGGCCAATTATCACGTTGTAGTTCTTGGATCGGCTCTACGACCTGAGCGTTTGATCGTCATTATTAATCGTAAATTTGTAACATAAGTGATTGACTGAACTCTCTTAAGATAGAAAATCTTTTTACCAAGATTACCCTTAAATATTTTTTGTAGTATCAATGCTATAAACTTGGTAAATACCCGATGCCACACATTTCAGAAACAAATAAAGCAAATGTGTCTAAGATGGATGTCTTATACTTTTAATCCATAGGCCTTAAAATATTTATAAAAATAAATGATTCAATACCGAAATCGAAACAACTGCACTAAGACTTAATACTCAACATATCAAAATAAAATACGCATAAACTAGAACAATAAATATATAAATAGATATTACAACACTTAATAAAAATTAAAGATAAAGAAAATACATATTACATATTATCACATAATAAATATTATATATCATCCACTTAATTCTATCCCTATAATATCTCACTTTCTTATTAACATTTATTTCCTTTCACATTCAAATTTCATGTATAGATCTTTTATTACACTCAAAAGTAAATACGTTTGTACTAAATACTCTTACACACAATAAAAATTAGCTTTTGCGTGTTTTGGCATACAAGAAAACCGAATATGAAAGATAATAAATGTCGATGTTAGAATTAAGCCAACGATATACTCCATTTAGCGAAACGTAGCCAATTCATCATCAAAGTAGGCCACGTATTGCCATGTTTGTATTTGCTAAGATATTAGTATATCATTACGCTATGTTAGTTACATTACAGGAACATTTTGCTTTTAAAATAGTGTAACATGAATGTAATTGTACTATTGAATCAGATGATGACTAAAAAAATTGATTTTCGATTGCTCTTTAATGTATAATAATAACACTAGATTTACGGAACACGTCAAATTGACGGGTTTCTGATTTAATTTGTATCAGACAGTTTTTTCTGTGGTTATTTTTACGACTTTTTGTATTTGAACAATGCAAATATATTAACAAACTTCTTATTTTTGAAAATCTGATCACTATATACCTTTTTTAGACACCCGTCAAATTGACGGGTTTATACCCGTAAATCTAGTGTTAATCAATGACTGCAGAAATGCAACTTAGTAGCAAATGATTGACACCTAGAATAGGAATAAGAATTATCACAAAATATATAAATAGTTATCGTCTTATAAATACCAAGAGGATGTATATATCTTTAAACCTATTGAGTGATTATATTAAAGATTAAAATGCGTGTTTTGTGATACAATTTTCAAGATTTAGAATGTGTTAGATATTTAGATTGAAAAAGACTTACGGTCAGTATTATAAGTGTTGTTTGTATTCAAGTCATAGTTGAACGTGAAAAGTAAACATTGTCATTGATGTAATTGAAAATTTATTTTGAAAAGTGTTCTAATGAATTTTAATAAAATATTTCTATAAATTTATTTATATTTATAGCTCTAGTAAATTTGGTAAATTGCATTATTTGCATATAAGTTTAGTCGAGATTTTTAAAAATTACCAATTGTCGTTAATATATTCGAAGAAACGCTAGTCGATGTACATTTTTTATGAAAATTAATATAATGCAACGAGTTTAACTTTGCACCGTATTTACCGACTTTGTACTAGTGGCGCAGTATATTTTATACTGATATAAATTTAAAGAAGCTTCTTCAAATTGTAAATCAAAATGAATGCATTTATATAATGCTTTTTTTCCGCTTTTCGTATTTTTTTTTTGAGATTATATAAAATACGTACTTGTTTATCATATGCGAGAGAACTAATATCAAAGTTGGACAACATATTTTTCATTTAGGTATCGTTTTTCGTATATCATATATTATCGATGTTTGAATTTTTTTACCAAATTTAATAAAACGTAACAAAAATTGTTTTATCCAACTCTATTATTAGACTACTCGTACGTATATTTATTAATAAATTGAAATATTTGCTAAATAGTATTATTAAAAAAGTATTTAATATAATATAAACCATCATACGAAGCATTTAACTAGAATAAAATTTGTTAAGAGTAAAAAATTTTCAATGACCATAATTATATAATAAATAATCTATAACTCTAAAAAAATATATATATACCATAAACATATAGAGAAACGAATACGAATCACATCAATAAACATTTTTCTCGTCCGCCCGATGACTCTCCGTTGTCGACCTTTGCTGCTTTTTCCTTTTTCTTTTTACTCTTGCCGTCAACTTGTAACGATACGTTTCGATTTTTTTCCATATTCAATAATTCCTGAAACCCAAAAAATCTATCAACATCTGTTAAATTTTCTTGGGAGATTTACATAGTTAATTAAATTAGCGTTTTTTTTCATAAAATATTGCTAAAATATAGTTGGGTTGCTTTTATTGATCAACTGTTATTTTCAATAAAAGCCTTAATTTAATATCAGGATAGTTGACACCTAAGATCTGCACTTTTTATATACCTTTATTTTTATGTAATTTTTAATACACTTCGTTAAAAAAACAAAAAGCATTACGAGGACATTAATTTGGTCTTTAATAGTTTACCAATGAATAGTATTTCAGAAAACAGGGACCTCCGTGAAAGAGCACGGCACAGGTCGTACAAATGTTTTTTATTTGCCGACAAGTGATCCATTTATAAAAAAAATGTGTCATTTATAGAATATTTTTATCAAATATATTTGTAGTACAGTAGACCCCCCAATAGCACGGTAAATTGTGAACGCACTATTTGTTTACCGTGTTACTGTACATATGCTCCTTAACAGATGACACCAACTAATTTTAATTTTGTGGCACGGAATATTCTGAAACCTATTGTTAACGCAGACTTAAAAAAATTGAATTTTCCTAGAACCACGGATAAAGTATTAATATTTTATATACTGAGTAATTATAAAAAAATATATAAATTTACATAAAAAAAATTTAAGGGAGTATCTATTTTAATTTGTTTAGTGTACAAATGTTTCGTACCCCTGAATGACATCATAATCAGTGGCAAAACCATCTTAAGTAATGTAAGATTTTTGAGTACACTTAAATTTTAATTTGTTTTCTCTTATCAATCAATACCGGCTTAATAAAGCACAAAAAATATTTTAATAATGTTACCTGAAAGAGCTGCTTAACGTTGTGATTAGTTTTCGCTGACGTTTCCATGAAAGAGACTCCCCAAGCGGCCGCTTCGGCCTGGCCCTCGGCGGGAGTCACCTCCCGAACCTCGGCGCTCTCGTCGCATTTGTTCGCAGCCAACATTACAGGTATCGCCGGCAGCTCGGTGCCTTTCAGCTCTTGAATGCTCTGCCATATCGGCCTCAACTCTTCCAGTGATTGCCTACTACTCACCGAATAAACGAGAATAAACGCATGACCCTAAAATTTTACAAATTACCTACGTTGAATTATCGTAAAATAACACATAATACTCTCGACAAACTGTTTATGACCTTGCTTATAGATAATCGTTGCATGGCGGGGAACTGGTGGGAGCCGGTCGTATCTGTTATTTGCAGAGTGCATATGTTTTTATTGCAACTTATCACCTGAAAGAAATGTTTCAAAACACTTGTGATGATTAAAATGCACGCAGCATCGAATTCTGATTAATCTGTATATTTATAGTGTCAGAGGTCATGGATTTATTATAGATAGCAATATTAAGAAATTTAACTACATTTTATCACAATTATTAGTAGCCATTACTTATTTCTATATATATATACTTGACAAGATGTAATAAAACTCTAACGAAAACTTTAACTTAACACTATTTTACTTATCTTTGGTAGTATAAATCTTTTAACTTTATTTTACGAGATTTCAACTTATTGTAAAATCTATAAAAGTGGACTAAATAAAAGCACTTCATTATTTGTGCATAATCAAAATCATTATGATGGAAATGAAGTACGTAGAATGAGTATGATTTTGGTGCCACTTTAGCGTGTGGTCTACCTTTACATCTGCAGTCTACTCATTTGTTTCAATCTTTAATTTTTCTGAAGAAGGACCTACCGATGCAACCGAAGATCTATTATTGAAGCGACTACATATGACCTGTACGCTGCTATAAAATGTATATGAAACTCAATTTAACAATTGAGAAACGTCCATTTTCTGTTGAAACCAAAACCTAATCTAACTTGATCTAATACAATTTTAAAAACTATAGTTTTCATTAGGTCAAGTTGGATTCGATTCAATGGATTTGAAGCATACAGCCTATACGCTTCAAATCTATAAAATCAAACTAAACTTGATTAACTTCAGTTTTGAAACTTGCATTAAATCAAGTTAAGTTTAGGTTAGAACATCAAATGGACGTTTCGCAACTGACGTAATGGTAGACTGCACATCAAAGTAGCACCATCTTTTTATATATTTTCTTACCTTCTATTATAAATTTATAATCCAACCACATTTTATAGGATTAAAATAATACACGGTAACAAACTAAAAAATCTTGTACTAGTGTATGTTTACATTTATGTAATTCAAGACATTGTGTGTATGTGCGTATTGATAAATAAAAATAAAACAAAAAAATAAAATAAAATAATATTTATTTAAAAAAATAAAAATACAAATATGCGAGTGAAGCGGACATACAATACAAAACAAGATAGGAAGCAAATACTAAAACAATAATTTGAAAATAAGATTTAGATTGACATATCATGTACAGGTTGTTTACCAAATTCCTTACCAATTCAAACCAAAAAATATATAGTAATACTGAAAGTTTGTAAGAACTTTAGTACATAAATTAAAAGTAAGTGAACACATAAATTTGAGTCGAGTATCATAACTACAAAAAAATCTTACAAATGGAGAAAGGGAAAAATAAAGAGCTCTTATTTTTTGGGTCAGACTTTATATCAAAATGTCAGAATATCAGGGACCAGAATAAATATTAGATGGTCAAATGTTATAATAAATGGTTAACATTTAAATTGTACTGTTCAGAATTTATATTAAATAGTAAGAATTATTTTGACAGATGGTCAGAATATTTTTTTTAGTCAGTATTTATAAAGAATAGCTAGTATTTATATTATATGATCTGTAATTTAACTTCAGTCAGTTTTATGTTAACAGACGGGCTCGCAACATTGTCAGATGTCAACACAAGTCGCTAAGCATGCTCTTGGCAATCCTAATAGATTAGTTGAGAGTTAATCATGGGGCGTTCAATGTTCTGATCAACGCTCACTTGCCCCTAACAGATTTGATGCAAGCGAGATATTTTACAAGATATTATCGAGGACGGGTTGGCCTTATTTCTTTATATTTTATTAAATTGCATATATATCAGTGGGAACAGGTTTTTGGCGATCTATTCTTTCTGAAAGATTCACATTTAAACGAAAAAATAGTTGAAAGGAAAAAAGCTGATTTTTTTATCTAACTTGGACGAATGAACATATATGATGTATGTAAATAGCAACCCAAATCTTTTCCGTCAACGATTAAGTGAAATAAAAAATAATTATATTCTACAAAAAAAGTCAGTCTCTGACCAAATTTCAAGGATTATGTGAAGATTTTAATAATTGCAATCAAAAATCGGCAGATCCTCCAGAATTGCACAATAACCACACAGGCTTTCGCACACCATTTTTTAAAAACCCCTTTCTTCGTAAGCTATGAAACTCGCATTCCTTTGTAATTGTATCAAACAGTCTTGAAAATATAAAGTTGCACAAGGGGTTGGATTTGGAGTCATTTGAACGCATTTCATAATACATTTTATTTGTAACAGGAAATCTATATAAATATCGAGATCAATGGGTGGGAAAATACTGCTTTAGAACATATTCAAGAATCCATCGAATTAGATGGAAGGAATAAAAGGTCGGAAAATTACGTACTCTCCCACGTGTATCAACAACGTCAAGTTAAGGTACTCGGTAAACACCTCGTGCATGATGTAACAATAACAAAAAAACAAGAAAGGCCGATAATGCGGCGCGAGTGATCGTCGCAACGGCGGTGGCTCGGATCGAAGGTGTCACCTGTCGGTAAGTGTCCTCGATGGTGGGTATGTAGGCCTCGCGGAAGGTGCCCTTGACGAAGCGCAGCACGAGCGAGCTCTTGCCGACGCCGCCCGCGCCGAACACCACCACGCGATAGTCGTTGCTTTGCTCCGGCATCCCGCGGCCGCGACACGGGCGCCGATCGCCGATCGCCGCCCCGAGCCCCGAGCCCGGACGCCCCCGCCTCTCCGGCTCGTTACGAGCGAGATCGCTCGCTACATCGAATCATAGAGCTAACTGCGTTTTTAACTTTTTCGGTAAATTCAAAACGTCTTCATGGTTTTAAAATACATTTAAGCTTACAGTTGCATCTTTTTTTTGTTTTCAACTGAAGCGTATCATTTTTTTGTCATTATTTATTATTATAAGCAGCTAAATTAGCGTCCTTAAACGCTACTACATAGCTATTATATTTTCGTTTCAAAAAACTACTATTGTTGACGCCCGTAACGGCTATTGTATGCGTTCAGAAATGTCCATGTTTGACAGAGAAGTCGGTTGCAATCGTTACTACGAAACAGTTGGATCATACCAAACTCAATAAAACTTACATACAAGCACATGTATTTTGGATTCAGACCTCAGAACTAGTCAGTCCGCGTATCTCGATACACAACAATTATAATATATTATATTCCCCTAATTTTTTTACTCCAATTTCAGTGCAAAACCTTTTTAATGAATGTAAAATTATTTTCTGTATATATTAAAATTTGCGATTTTAGAGCCCCAGTGCAATCGACACGTTGTCGAAAATAATTTATAAGTAAGTTTAGCATAAAAAGGTGGATGTGTTACAAATATCATCCGCTAGCTCTACGAAATAATTTTGCGTGTTCTCCTAGTGGTCTTTTATCGGGTGCCTGCAGTTGCATATACGCCCACCAAGCAATTTTAGATTTTTTAACAACATTGTTTAAAAATATTTTAAGGAAACGTTACGCATTTATTTTAATTTTTGACACCCCGCTGGAGCTGGCGCCCCATGCGACCACCTGTGCAATCTGCCCCTCGAGCCGGTCTTGGAGACATCCAACATACTGATTCCAGATTAAAAAATATTTTCTGAAGATTGTCGATTAGATGACCATTAAAATCTAAGCGTTTGTATTTTTGTTCTTCATTAGAATGTCGAATTTAAACCATTAATATTTCGCCAGAAATGTTTAAATTATAAAAATTCTTTTGTTAACATGACATAAAATTAGACAAAAAAAATTCTAGAGGCGCAATTATTAATTCTGATCATATTCATAGCAAAATTGAAAGCAAGAATTTCAAACGCCAGGAGACTGCTACTCTTACGCGAACACAAATATAACGAAAGCCGCCTAAAAAACCTTGATTACTAAAATTCTTATGGATTACACCTTAATGGCTTTAATAGTAACAGTGCACTAAGATTAGACTCTAGTGACTACGATACCCTTGCGTGAACCATAAAAGGTACGTTGTCAAGGCGTGATCAAAGAAGCTGAAAAATAAAAAAAACTATTAGTAATGTCACGCCAAAGAAAATATCAGATTGGTTTGATGAGAAACGACAAAGAGCAACAACTCAGGCCTTCCAATTCCTTCCAATGGAGCATCGATATCGAATTTGTATAGTACAAGAGGAATACCGTGAATGGCGTAGAAAATAGAAACGGGTGCATAGACGAAAGAAACGATTATATAAAATCAGGCAGCTGAATCTATTGGAACAGTTCAACTCTAATATCGAATGTAAACAGATCTACTAAAATATGAATAGCTTCTGTCAATGTAAGGATAAAACTATGGGAGGTCTCCATACACTCGCGCACTTAATGCCAATGTTAACTAAATGATTAAAAGAAAATAACAAAACATAACTTGATAATTGCGTAATTTAAACAAAGGATAACCCGCAAGAAGATAACGACAATTTAACACAATATACTGAAATCAAACAGACCACCACAGTAAACCCTCGTTATGTTCAGAGGAAAAACTACTTATTTGGACATAAAATAATGCATAAGCAATCTGTTAAAGCACGTTTATTAATCACGTCATTATTGCCCCAGTAAATACATACAATTGCTTGACTGCTCTCTGCATTGTTGTGATTCGCGGAGACGTCCCAAATCGACGGTACAAAATTGTCGACATCCTCACAAAACACCGATT
This sequence comes from Plectrocnemia conspersa, assembly GCF_051122295.1. Taxonomy (NCBI): domain Eukaryota; kingdom Metazoa; phylum Arthropoda; class Insecta; order Trichoptera; family Polycentropodidae; genus Plectrocnemia; species Plectrocnemia conspersa. The sequence goes on along the minus strand of NW_028277178.1, from coordinate 9,029,270 downwards.
ATAGACAAGCTTTGTATACAGCTCTAAGTACTTAAGATATTGAACCATCGATTTCAAGAACCTTTTTTGCACTTTTTTGATAGACAGGAAGTATTTGTTTATTCGGAGGTTCCAAATTATAGAACCCGATTCAAGAATACTGCGAACTAAAGTTTCAGATGAAACGTATAGCTGACGGCTAGTCAACGTAAAATGCGTTCCTCATAACATAGCCGAGCATTTTGAAAGATTTATCGTATTTAATTCTACGATACTTCAGTGGAAGTTTCCGAAAACTTTAGTGGAAGCTTCTCGAGCCAATATATTTCCACCAAGATCGTAGAAACAATTTGTTAGGAAACGGGATCGAGAAAATTTTACACAATGGCACTTTTCGACACTAAAGGACAGACAGTTGGCGAAAGCCCATCTCCATGGAAAATCTAAGTCACTCTGTAAAGAGAATGCCTCTACAACAGATCGAATGCATCGAAACAATTTTAAATCATCTGCATACAAAAGACAAATTCAACTTGAATCTGCCGTATTTATGTTATTAATAAATAGCGCGAAGAGCAAAGGGCCCTGGATCCTTGATTAATCCTCGAAGGGATGAAATATTCCTTCGACAATTTGCCACCATATGTTATAAACAGTCAACAATCGTTCAAATAACATGTGAATAACCGAGTTAAATCATTCGAGCATCGAGAGATTTTGCCACCGTTTTGGTGAAAGACAGAAGGTTAGTAACAGTTTAATGGGTGAGACTAAACCAGAGGCGGGGAGGGGAGCCTGAGGTTTTCAGACCTCATATGCCATTTAGTGCAGCCATTGGAATAAATAATTTCTATGAATTATTGAAAATTCTTATCCTTCTTCATAGACATCAGTAAATTTACTCATGTATCATTTTGAGCGTTGAGGTATTTTTTTTTCTGAAGAAGACTTCAGTAATGGCGAGTTGAATTCAATTGGTATTCTGGCGGTGCTTTTCCATACATTTATTCTTTAGTTCTATACATGTATCGAACATTTATAATTTGTATAAAGAACAACTTAATTATTCTTGACAAAAAGTCAATACCGAAATTTTCAGGATTTTGTTTATCTGGGATTTATAGGTATCGTAAATCTTATGAATTCCCAAGATTGGATTCCCTAGTCATAACAAAACTATTCGGAGATGTTAACGAAAAAATCAATTATATATGTTTGTTACGACTATTGTTTTAATTAAGTGGGAGCGCATATTTTCTATAAGGAGAATTGTGAATCAATTAATCAGAAGGCAATGCTCATTTTTAAAGCTATTTGTTTTAGGTACATACTTAAATTATTATTTAATCTGAGTTTCAACAGAAAATTGTTGAATACAAAATAAGGATAATTATATATTTCTGATACTTATTTCTAAAGCTATTCTATATTTATGTGATTTAAACAACATATCAAAGCACTTACATACATAATAGCATGTTTTAAAACGTTGCGTTGATTTAAAAAATTGCTGCAAAACGTAAAAAATAGAAAAAAGCACTATGTATCACTAGAGCGTTCCGTTTGCGAATTTTCGTAGGAGAGAGAAACAAAAGTACAAACTTTAAGATATATAATATTGATAGATAATGAAATGTCATTGAAAAGAAAGCCCTATAGAATTTCATATTCAAACTTTAATGGACGTAATTACTCGTCATATCACATTAATTTCCATTTATTCAAGTACTATGATAACCATTAACTTGAAATTTAATATTAAAAATTAACAGTCGCAAATTTTCCTCATTTTCTTCATACTGGATTGGAAAATCACAATATTAAGTTACGAAGTTTTTCACGAATGAAAATCATTACTTTTTTACCGCCTGGGCGTGGCTTCTTGTATCAAGGGACGTGTGTTAAAGATATTTCAGTCCAATCGGCTTCGTTCTAGATGCTGATTGGTCGGCGAATTTCCTCTCGGATACCCATCTCAGTATCACATTCGTGTCTGTACATCTTTCAGTAGATATTTTTGACTCGCAGAGTTGAAACATCAAATATTACAATACGTTTTCCGATACCGATACCATCCGACGGCTCGACTCGTTAATATTTTTATTATCTAATTATGGTATTGAAAGAAAATTTAATTTGCAAGTTTATTTTCTTCATAAATCAGGAAACATGCAGTCTGGCAGAGCTAGGGTTCCCAAATGTGCTAGGTGTCGAAATCACGGGTTGATTTCGGGACTTAGGGGTCACAAACGCGCTTGTGCTTATAGGCTTTGTCAGTGTGCAAAATGTGGTCTTATCAAAGAGAGGCAGAGGATTATGGCAGCGCAGGTAATAATTATATATAATTTATAATGTCTCATTATTTATTTTTTAAATAAAAATAGAAACACTAAATGTTTTTTTAAATTTTATTTATCAATTGGAAGCAAAAATTCAATAGTAATTTTCTACAATAATATAATTATTTACAATTATAGCTTACAACTTATTCCATTTTTAATTTAAATTATCTATGATTATTTATTGAAAATTACATTTGAATATAATATTTAATCAAATAGCAAATAAGGACTAACATTTGAAATTTCCTCACTCTTATGTTTTCAAATTCTAATTTATTTATTTCCTGAATCTAAGACAATAAATCGTTTCTTAAATCATGTTTTACGTTTTCATTTTTAACTTAGCAGTTTTAAATTATTTTGAAATAAAACTAAATAACGGTAAATACTTCAAACTATGATCTGCATTGAAATCTATAAGTCGCGACTTAAAAATACATATTTTTAAATAAAACTAAATAAATTCAACGTACTACATAAATCCTATAACTGATTGTTAATACGATACATTTAAAGGTTATTAAAATCCATCACTGTTAAAATTTAGAAGCAAAAAACAGTCAAAGCTAGATATTTTACTGTTTATCACATTAATTTAATTGCTATTTTGTAAAATGTTTATAATAAAAAAGTAAGATTAAAATTTTAATTTTAATGCATGGTTTTACTAAAAATGTAATCATATGATTGTATTATAAACTTTTTTCGGTAAAAGTTGAAACTATAGAGATGCCGTTTAAATAGAATAGCAAAATAACAAGTCTTTTTATTAATTTTACAACGCAAGTTAAGACAACTACTGTGTAAATGTCAACAACCAGCTTTAAAATAATAAATCAAATAAATTTAAAAATATCCAACCTAGTTTTTTTTTAAATTAAATGTTATTATATTAAAAAAACATCGCTGCGCGGTTAAATGTAGCTCTGATATGAAAAAACGGCTATAATATGATTATGATTAACACATTACAAATCTAGTAAATTAATCCTCATTATTTTCTTTAAAAATAATGTAGTTTATTAGTAAAATATTTCACGCTACATAAGTTTTTACACAGTAGTTGTCTTAACATGTGTTAAAAGCGTAATAAAACACCAATTCCAAAAAAAAAATTGTAGATTTTATCGCTAGCTCAACATTTTCTTTACAAAAACTGAAGTTTAAGATAGTTTATTAAAAAAATACCTGAACGACCAAATCTATTTAACTATATTTTTTATAGCACATGAGTCTCAAAAGTTAATAACTATTGAGTGAATGAACTGAAGATTACATTTAAATGTTTTTTTTTTATTTGTATTCATTTATTTGTTTGTAATAATACTGTCTACATAAAATATAATTATCCAGAAAATTATTTTACTTTTTCATGAAGATGTCACACAATTTTTAATAATTATAAAAAAATCACATTTTAAACTATACCCGCTTATTGTTTCTATTGCATAGGTGGCACTCAAAAGACAACAAGCTGCTGAAGATCGCATAGCTCTACATTTGGCTGCTGCAGCTGGTGCTCTCCAGCAACCATCAGCTCTACCACCAGGTCGCATATACGGAATGACTGTGACTCCGCCGACCGAATCAAGTAGAGCATCGGTAAGTTAAATATGTATTTGTGTGGTTCAAACAATAGCCATTTATAAAGCTAAATAAAACATTGGCGAAATCAGCATTATGCACAATGATCACCTAGACTTTCAAAACTCATCCATCATCATGACACCTGTTTAGAAAAAATACTCATGGTCTCGCATCGAATAAGCATTGTTGTAATTGTCGTACGGTAGCCTACAAATTGCCACCTTAGAAGTAGATGCATCGAAGGTGGAATTAAAAAATAACGCAACTGAGAAGTATACATATACTATTAAAAATAAATTATTCTGGAATGCATATATATATATATATATTATCAATGAGTATAATATTAACGTTTACTCGTTAGAACAAAAATATATGCACTATATTTACTTTTTATCTAGTATTCAGATAAAAATATATATAATATTTTTATCTGAATACTAGACCTGTTTTTTCGATACATCCACATCTTATTCATATTTATCAATAGCGATGCGAAGAGTATTTTCAATATGTTTGTATGTTCCATGAACGGAAATGATCTACTGGTTTTGTTACTTATTTATTTAATGATTAAAACGATTTAATCGTTTCCCATTATAAAACCAAAGAGAACAGTTCTTTAGTAATATTAAATTCGTTGTTCGTACGTCAAATAAATTTAAGTTAATACATTTTTTACATATCAAATGTAGTGCTTTATTAATCTTAAAAATAGTCGTCAGTCTATTTTTTATTGAACGCTCTTTCTTCGTTACATATATGTTTTTTTAGATAGTGTATAAGTCATGCAAAAAATACTCATCTTAAATTATTTATAATTATACATATATTGCATGATAGCCGAATGCGGCCCACGGGCCACGTGTTGCGATTATAGCAGGATAAAACATTAGTTGTAGGCTACTCAAATGCATTTAATATTAAAAGTTATAACACTAAATGTTCCAATTTAAAATTTTAAGCTAGACAGTTATGATCTCACTGTTTCAATTTTAAGATACAGTGAAAGCTAATTCTCATTAAAAGTATTACTGAAAACCCGAAAAAACAACATAAATTTCATGCATAGCTGTATCATATACACATGTACCATAAATATTATTTAATTAATAAATTAAATAAATATGCACAAATAATTGTATAATGTTATGTAAGTGAAAAATCAGAACCTATAATTAAACAACTAGTTATGGTAACTTGTAAAATGTGTGTGCACTTACATTAATATATTTATAAATATTATGTTAGTTATTTCATTTGTTTTGATTATAATATTTAAACTAAATAAAACTATCCGAATACTCACTTTTTTCTATGCTATCTGAGATGTAGAGGTAGGGGGAAAAGAAGCTCTCAACAATATTTTAAAATCTATAATTTAATGCAATTTAATTTATTTTTAATTTAGGATGATATCATAAAAGTCGACAACGAAGTAGGGGAAGGACAAACTTCAGAAATTTCCACAACAAGCGATGGTCCCATGGATTCTCACGATGCTGCTTGCTTTCATAGGTAAATTTCGTCAATTTTTTTGGTATATATTATATAAATACACACATATAAATTAGTTTTAGTCTTTTATAAAATTTTGAAAATATATCTAAAAAAATATTATTTTAGTGTTAGGCCAAAAGTAATTTAAATATATTAAAATTAAATAACTTTTTTGTATTTATATTATTATCTCATTTATATTTTTATTAAATTTTATGTAAAATGGAGATTTAATGGGAATTGTTTCTATTTACTTTTATTTTATATAAATGTTTCATTCGCGTTCTATATGAGTGCATGTAAATTGGGATTGCAATAATACTGGGATTTTTAATTCCGGTAATACAAAAAAAACACCCAACCCGTCGCAGTGAGCGTTCCCACTGCAACATCGACGGCACGGTTTTATTGTTTTTGCCGTGAATTTTTTACTTCTGAGAAGTGATTTTGCGCTCTCCTTTTGGTCAAAATTTAATTATATTTTGACCAATAGGAGTATTATATTTTGTTGCATTATTAGTTATTTTTAAAATTTTAATAATAGTAGTAAGTTTAATATTTCCTAATGAATAATCATATATATAATAAAATATAGAGCAGCAAGTTCAGACTCGATGGGAGAAAGCGAATCATCATCTTCAACCTCAGTAAGCAGAGCCAGTCTGGAAATGCTTTCTAATCTCTTCCCTGGAAGAAAACGTTCAGTTTTAGAGTTGGTGTTGAGGCGTTGCAACCACGACTTGTTAAGGGCTGTTGAACATTTTAATTGCACTCAACAGAGCAGTCAAAATCATACACAGGTGACACATAAAGATTGATTATATAATTATGAAATATATTCTGTTTAACAATGTTTTCTTTTGCAACAGAATCGAGATGCTCCTAAACACAGCGAAGAATCATCTGCTTCGAGTTCGAGAGTTGGAGAATTTGGAAGGACTTCTGCATTCAGGGCTGTGGCTCCTGGAAACAGAGGTCAACTGGTGCCTCTGGTGTGCGGGCTATGTCCGGAATGGCTCTTGCCAAGATCTCTTTTATTGCCACTGCCGAGAACCTGTCTTCCAGGCTGTTCTCAATGTGGTCCACATTGTTAAGTTTATATGATATTATTAGGTTTATATACATATATACATCATACCAAATATAATATAATTTATAACCATTGAAGTCCCCAGGAAGTTAATTAATTTAAATACACACTAGAGTAAGTGTTGTGTGCTCTTTCAAATAAAAACGGAACATTACCTGAAAAAATATGTAAACTAATAAATGAAGAACATTACCTACATTTTTCTGCGTAAGGCAAATATAAAATTTACGACAAGATGTTAATTTATATGATTAGCATTATCTTATCATAAATCTTTCCTTGTAAGATGACAGACGTTAGCCTAAACGAGGTAAGCACAATCAACACACAAAGTAGTGAGACTCCAGATAGCAATCAGTCTGTAAATTAGTGAAATCTATTTTTATTAATTATTAACTATTATTACAGCTTACAATCAATAGATGTCACTATGCATGACCTAGCTTGAATTTATTTTAGTTATTCATCATCCGTGAGATTAGAAAAATCTATGAAACTATCAGAGTTATAGTTATTAATAATTACTAATATTGATCTCTCAGATTCGATAGAAATTTAAAAACACTAGTGTTTTTATGGGATTTTAACCCAAAATCTCATGATGGTCAAAACGTTTTTGTTTTATGAATTTGTAGAAGAATTAGTTAAGATATAAATTTATTTATATTAAATGTTATTATACCGATTATGTCTTTCGCACCCTCAATAAAAATATCGTATGAAATATGTTCTCATATTGAACATAAGGCATTACTAAAAAAAGTTTTTGAATTAACTACAGTATTCCTGACAATAATCGAAAAAATGTATATAAAAATAAACATTCATAAAATTTAAACTACGTTTACGTTAATTAATACGTTCTTGCTTTAAATTCTACATTAATTAGTATTAAATATCCGAAAGATATGACGCTAAGCTTATATAATAAAATCACATTTATTATGTGTTATAGTGAAGAGTATTATTATTGAAGATATATTTTCACTGGCGTTTCTGTGAAGTTATATCTTAATGCAGTTTCACCGGTAGATATATATTTCGGATCATCTGTTTGTGAAGAAATACAGTTTTACTGATAATTAGCAGTGAAATTGTAAGTCAATTGTTTGATACACTTTAACTGGCTGCAGTGGCGTAGCTAGGGTATGTGCCGCCCGGGAAAATTCTTAAGATTGCCACCCCCTCCCCATACATTTTTTGCAGGGTCATAAAATCAGCATTTCTTAAGGCTTTTGCTATTCGTAGATTTACATAAATTTTAGTTTATTCAGAGTTAAGAACCACACTAGACAAATCCATCGCGAATATGCCGCCCCCAAGCAAGTGCCGCCCGGGGCGGCCCCCCCCCCCATATAGCTACGCCACTGACTGGCTGGGTTAATGAAATTACATATAATATATAAATTCACTGTAACATATGCATTTAAATAAAAATTGTGCTTTCGATGTTTAGTAACTCTAATATAGAATATGAATTCTGTAACAGATATTCGTGCTTTAAATATTATTATGATATATGTACCTATAATTACTTGATCATTATAATTGTTATATTTATTTTAATAAATTGCCAAATATATAAAATATTGTATTTATTGATACATTAATAATATGTAACTAATTGAATAATAAAAAAGAGTAATATTTTAAGAAGAGTGAACGTAGGATCAAATAATGGATATATATGTATGTATTAGATTTGATAAATAACATAACATTGTTAAAAACGTCGCAATTTATAATAAATTGAGCAAAATGTAGTGTTTTAAAAAAATCCGCGAAATGCTTGAAACTTTATATTTAAAAATAAAACTAGATAAACTAAATTTACATATTGATATTCTTAAAGCAAGTAATTAAACATAATAACACATGCTTATGTGTATCATTTTGATATTATTTAACTCATGATTGTAAATTGTATATTCTAAATTTATTATAATAAATGTTTATAAAAAAGAAAGCCTCTTATTTTGTACGTATTTTATTTCTCTAGTATAATACAGTTATATTTATTTAACCGTATTCATATGTATACTGAAACTGCTATTTATTCATTATGTATAACATACTTTTATTAAGACGTGTGTATGTTTTACTTATTTTCATTGAATTTATCCTCATGTCGCCACAAATGGATAACGGCGGTATACTTTGTGTGTTTAGTGGGACAAAAAAGTGGGTGTTAATGTTGTGGTGGAGGGATTTGTTTGTGCAGCATCCAGTTTCATTGAGTGGCGGTGGATTCACTTCATTACTACGACATTGCGCGGTTCCGTATGGCGTCCGACAGGCGCCGACAACCTTTTCTATACAAAATGATCAAAATCTAAATTTATGAATGGTTATAATCAAGTGGTATTTTTATTGAGGGTGCGAAAGACATAATCGGTAATATATTTCCATGTCAAAAGCAATAAAATCGTGCTGTCGCCGTCACGGTTTTATTGCTTTTGACGTGAATTTTTGCCTTCTGAAAAATGATAATTGTTTTTCGCTCTCTTATTGACCAAAATTTGGTTTGAATATACTTTGATCATCCCTCTTATATTATAAGTGCATAGTAATATCGGTAAGGATAGCTATCATATTTTTAAAACATTGTGTAATGTTTCAGTGCAGATAAACTATGTATCAAAATGCGAAATGCAACGTCTGTCTGTACTTCTTCTGTTTATTTTTCCTTAAGACATGAGTTGGCTTACTTTGTATTTTGGACTTGACCTAATGGATGTATTAAAAATATTATTAGTTTTAGACATTTTAAAGCAGCATATAATTTCACTAGCATCAGTTACATTATATTTTCGCTGATATAAATATATAACTATTAGTGAAATGTATTCGGGCTTCACTATTGATAATATAACTTTACTGTAACATTTATTATATAGAATAGTTGAAACCATGTAATTTTACTAGCACCTGCCAGATAAATTATATTTCCACAGATGAAAATATATATCTACCTGCATTTTTCTAGTAAAATTCAGGGGGGGGGGGCTTTAAACCACGTAATTTTAAAAGCATCATAAACTTTAATAATTCAATATTTTAACGATTCAAGACATAAACTACATTACTAACGTGGTTCACAAAGAGATTTTAAAGTGAAAGATAATTTTCGATTTCTCAGTGGTCTCTAATCGCGTGCACGCGGCTACATTCGCATACAAATTTCAGTTTTTTTAAGCAATATTGTTCACAAAAAGTTGAAGTAAATATTACGCCTTTATTTAATATTTTTTTGCTGCACAAGCAACCGCCTAAAATTTTGCAAAGCTTACAATAAAAAATTAACGTCATGCTATATAGAAATTTAATCATCCAATTATTATTGAATCGCAAAATCATTTGATAATACCATTTAAGATGTAGAATAATAATCCAAGGGGGATTAAAAAAATTAATATAATGTATACGAGAAAGAAAAGTTTCGGTTGATGTTATTTATAATAATTAGTAAGGGTTTATACATATATACTCCATATTGTTTTTTACTACATATAATTCATAATTAAATAATCTAATATTCATTTTAAATGATTTAACAATTACTTATTTTATCTGAACATTTAAGCTTTCTATTTGTCTCATTCAATACACGATATCGATATAATACGCATCATATTAAATTTTATAAACTCATATCTTTAAATAATTGTGGAGCGCGTGCCAAAAATAAAAATCACTGACTCGCACGCCAGCCGGATAATGTTTCTCCTGGATGTCTAAATGTTATTCAATATGTCTACTTGTGAAATCACGTTTACTTTTTAAGTGAATTAGCGGATCACAATATCTGTCGACTCTTTATACAAACATTAACATACACATAGAGATTGAAAGGTTTAACATATTTTATTAAAAAAATGCAAAGGATTTCTTTCAAAGGACAAACTGAAATTCTTAGACAAATAAGTATTCTTGGGACACGGGTAAAGTTGATACGAGAAGTATATGAGTTGTTTAATGTATATGTTAATTAATATGGTATATAACTAAAATAGGAAAATAAACAGTGAGTACACATAGAAAAGATAATTTATTTCTAAAGCTTAATAAAATTAATATTAAAATATCTGTGAATATTATTGTATTTTATAAAGACAGGCTGTTTAAAATCCGCCTAATCGACTACAACGCGTGAGAATAATATTGTTTTATTCTAGTTTTAGGCAAACATTAAAACGTGTATAGTTTTAAGCAAACATTAAAATATCACCAATAATATAATAATATTACTATTAACAGATAAATTCAGCAAAATAAAATTTCGTATACTTTACACGCAATCTTGTCTGTTGACTTATTTCATTTAGAGGATATAGCAAGGGAGAATGAAAGGTTTTGTTTATATTTCAGACAAGGATAGATTGATAGAAATGGTACATTTAGCCCTCCTACACATTACATACATACAGAGAAAAAAGTTCGATATGTCATAGATGAAATTAAATATGTATATATGCACACAAATTATTTATCAATTAATATATAATACAAACATTTTAAATATTCATCTTAATATACGTACAGAACATTTTTGACTCTGATGATATTAGGTTGTTTTTAAGTTAATGTATCATTTGACTACTGAATACTTTATGAACATATTTTCTTTTGATACTCGTAGATAGATAATTTATGTTATGTAAATTATAGCAAAATAGTAGGTATATGTACATACATTGTTGTATTCCCAGGCGATGTTCTACTTGCACAGAATCCGTTGTACTCTCTGAGGGTTACACACTAAAGACAAACTCGGAGGAATCGAATAACAACGCCGCAAGGTCCTGTCTAATGTAGTTAGAAAGGGTGGTGAACCATGAGGGCGATCATTCTACCTCACACGTTGTTTACTCAAGCTTCGGGTGTAATACGCTATTTGAGAAAAATATCACTGTCCTGAATCACAATTACATACAACGTGTGGTTACTGTTAAACGAAATTGCTATTCTTAATTCGTAAAAAGCCTTTATTAGTTTAAAAAAATAATCAATTAATTAAACATTATACATCGTTTCATATACATATATTATTTCGTGATAATAAAGGATCATACACCAAAAATAATGTTATTCATGTAAGAAATACTTAAATATGCTGAATTTATTTATCAAATATTTTAATAATATATATGTATAATTTTTGGTTATAGAACTTTGTCTTATATATAACTAGCTGTATTACTCGGCTTCGCCCATGATAGATTCGAACCCATTATTTATTAATTAAAATTAATTCCATTTATCATGTTACTATAAATTTATTACATTGTATGTATTGCAGTAGCACGTAAGCTGTCAGCACGTCGCTTTTCAGTTTCTTCAGCGGTTTCATTGACACGTATTGCAATAGCATATTTTAAAATAAATAAAAGTTGAAAATAGTTAAGTTGACCAAAAATAGCCGCCAGAATGACATGTGCAAATGTTTTGGTCACATGGTATAAACAGTGTTTTTCTCTTTTGAATTGCGGCTTAATTAGTGCTTACTTTATTCCGGTTCGTATAATTGACTTATATTATATTTTTTGTGTATTGAAATAATACTACATATTGTTTTTTTAATATCATGACGCATTGAGGGTAGCCTGTTAAGTCACGATGGTCTTAATTTAATTTAAATAAATATGAGTTTGCTGTGTTTGCAATGTACATATATTAAATTTATCAATTCTGGTTTAGTGTTAAATATTTTAGGTTGAATAAAAATAGCTTAAACTATTGATCTTCACAATATCTTTAAAAAACATATTTTTTACTACTGATTTAAGAATGTTCATTAACCTGCCATATAATTTGACTCTTATAATATAATATATACTGATTCCCGACCCACAATCTTAATGCTATTTTTAATAACCGCATAAGCTGCATTATGATATCTAGTTATTAAAAGATATGTTTACTATATAAAATAGTTAACAATTAATAAATACAAATATATGACACCGTTTAAGATAATATTAGAATATTAATATTCTATACGATACAGCTTTCTTCCATCGATCAGGCAAGCTATAAAAACTGACTGGCTATGAATTAAAATATTCAGAAAGAAATATTTTAGCTTTACTAACACTATTTTTTACTATTTATATTATATTGTAGAGACTTAAATGAATGGTAATGTAATGGTGCTATATCGGGAAAATATGGAAGATGAGCAACAGTTTCTATCTGAGAGCATTAATTTTTTCTCACGTGATTCTTGCAATATGAGGCAGGCGCGTCGCTTTGTTCTCGTCGCTTAATGCGCGTGGAGCCCACACGCTTTGTTTCCACGCCTTTCCAATATTTTTTTAATTTATTTGAATGCTATACCATGAATATCCTGCCTTATCTGCTAACTCCTAAATCAATATCTCTGTATTGGCTGCAATTTCTGCAACTATGTGGTCATTATCGATGATTGTTGGTGTCCCGCTTCTAAGCTTTTCATTCTGCTGTAGTTGCCAATTTTTTTTGGGAAATTTATTCAGCATACAAGTGCGTAAAAACACATTACTCTGAACGAAAGCTTCCATTGACACTTGTGGTATTTTTTTTTGTTATGTTCGTAACGCACTTTCCAGGTGTTAATCTAAAAACTACCAAAATAAATACATGCGATCTGATAAGTCACAACTGACCGTCAAAGTTATTCAGTATAAAAACGTCCTTTCTTTCTGATATGGATTACTGTAAAATAAGCGAAGATAAAAGGATATCATGATAAGTTTATCTTATCACGATCCTTATTTGATATTCTGATTTTTTTAAGACACTTAATTTTTAAGACACTTAAAAGTTCACTAATGAAATAATTTAAAGGTGCGAGTTTCAGATCTCGCTATCGCTCGCATCGACATCTAGTAATATTAATAACTATAATATAAATGCTTAAACTTTACAAGCGAAAAGACAGATTTTTTCATTACGTATCCTGAAATATTGACTCGCAGTCATATAAATAAAGTATAGTACAATAGGATAATAGGGGTCGGAATTATTGATTATTATATAATAATAATTAGTCAGTTTTATTAGATTTGATTAAAATAAAAGCGATCTATGTCCTGAATACTATAATTCATAAAATAAATATAGCTGATTTACAGACTTTGATTTCAGTCTGGTGTCTCATTAATACTTAGTAGTTATAGATTGTGTTTAACTCGCAGTAACGCATTGGGCTAACGCCTGTCATGCTAAAATGGAAGATTTACAAGAAAAAACTGGTATAGCTATACAAAAACATGTATTATGAAAATGTTCACCTTACTTTTAGTTCCCTTTGGGACGCAGATCAGTGCACATGAATGTACAAAATATATTTTACAAAATAAAAGCCATACAAAATAATACGATTCGATAAAATTTAAAAGACAAGTCTATACGTGTACAAGTGATCAATTTCAGTTATTTTAAGGCATTTATTATGGCTATGTAGAAAATAATCGATAAATTATGTTTCGCTTAAATATATATGTATGACAAATGTTATTCGATAGGTGTTTTTTTTATTATATATCTTATTATTTTGGATAATAGTCTTTTAAGAAACAGCTGTATATATATCTAGCAGTTAATATATTTTTTTAAACAATTAAAAGTTAAAAATTGTATTGCTAATATTTTTTTTTCAAACTAGATATAATTATTTACTGCTGCTGCGCTGCCCCATTAGCAATGTCCGATTTATGCCAAAATGTGTTTAGATTTCATGTGTGGAAGTTTATACACGCATGTCATGAAATGTTTATGTTACATTGCAAGATTTTACGATTCATTAGCCTATTTCGATTTATTAATATAATAATGGCAAATACATTATTTTATGTGCGACTCATAAAAATAGATAATCTTAATATTATATAACGTATGATTCCATAGATATTTTAATTTTCAAATTTCGGAGAAGTCATTATTATAGAAAAAATAATGGAAATACGTCTACAATTCTCTATATATTTTTTTTCCCATTAATTAGTGATGTATACGTGTTAAAAACGAACAGTTTTAATGACGCAAATCTATTAATAATAGTGCATCTACAACACGAAATTAATTTTGATTCAGAACTTTTGAGAGAAAAGAAAACGCTATATGTGCAAATTTCCTACATTTGGTCGAAGATCCAACACCCAAAAATTTGTAACAATATCCAAAAGACAATAATACAAGCGTATGGCAGTCGTTTATTTTCAATATGCTTGAGAAGGACGTTATCTGTGTAACAAGCTTTATGTGCCATCCTTTACTATTTATATATTTAAAAAAAAAAAAAATATTTGGTTATGAAAAATAAATTAAATGGAACTGTTTTTAATCATTTTAATATTTACAATTCATAGTTTAAAACAATATAAATAAAAGCAAATACTAAACAAAGGAATAAGACTAATTAAGATTCTAATAAGATTGCTAATGTTTTGGTATAATTGGAATATATACTTCTGCCTCTAAAATGTTATATGTTTCAGAATGCTGTGTACTATATATTTAAATGTTAAGTCGTTTCAATCGTAATTTTTTATTCTTATCAATCTATTTATTACATATAGTAGAGACACTTATTTTAAGCAGCTTGCGACAAATGTGTCAGTATATTTATTTTTTTATTAGATAAAGCTAATTCGTTGTAAATTATTGTTGTGTAACAATTTTGAGTTATTTTAAATAAATATATATGCGTGAAGTCATTGTAGTCGTTTGCGTCTGAAGTATCTAGTCATTTCTGAGGATTTTGTTGAACCCTAGATTCCGGACATCGTAACTTAATCAGGGTTAACGTGAAGAGAGAAGCGACAGTTTACTCAGTTTTCTCCGCCTCAGACGATGATCGGCGTAGCTCCACTTGATCAAGTTCATACTTGCGAATATGTTTTCACCAGTAGATAAATATTTCTACTAGCAAAAATATAATTTATCTGATATGCTGCTCTAAAATATCTATGAAGCTCAATTTGACAGTCGCAAAACGTCCATTTTCTGTTCAAAAATTAACATAGTTTTAGTGTTTATTATTGATAATATACGATTTTAACACAATTTTTCACGACATGATGTCTTACATATTTAATAATGAGCTTCTAAGTTTTTTTAATTATTGACC
The DNA here is from genome assembly GCF_051122295.1 of Plectrocnemia conspersa. NCBI lineage: Eukaryota > Metazoa > Arthropoda > Insecta > Trichoptera > Polycentropodidae > Plectrocnemia > Plectrocnemia conspersa. Next base: position 9,013,663 of record NW_028277178.1, on the reverse strand, counting down.
AAATCTTACTCTTTTATCAATTATTTTAATTCATTTTTATTTTATTTTTTATAATTAAAAATATAGCATATCTTTATTTACATACGAAATGTGATAATTTCGAATCATTTTTTGCGCGCTACTGCATATGTTTATTAAATAACCAAGAAGTAAAGATATTTTTTTCATATACCTACCGCAAAGTTCGAAATATTCCAATCTCTAAAAATATCTGCATATGTTGCACATACCAATTTCAGATTACTTTTCATCTTTCGTTACAAAGTATAGAGATATTGTACTCGTTGAAATATTGACATCGGATTATTTTTCTACTGCGCCGATAAAGATTTTCAGCTCCAATTCGTTTCAGCCTCGCATCAAATCAATAGGGACGCCCGATTAATTTTTGTTTAGCAAGAATGGATTTGTTTGAACGATTCAGCATTATCTAACGTAAACAGCAGCGCGCTCGCAAGTAATATACCTCGCATTTCATCTCGAAAACGAAAATAAATACAAGACACACCGCGACACGTGTGAGCGACGGCTCCGTATTCATTTCGACCACCCGTAATAAATATAATAATTACAAAAAAAATAATTTGTAGCCCATTTTAGGTGTATAGGAACAGACCTGAAGACGAAGCGACATAAAATCTACACGAGACATAAACAGCCCCTTTATGTCACGTAAATTCATAATACAGTAAATTAATGTAACAGCTGCAATTAGCTTTTTGCCGTATTTGTGATATTTATGAGAAGTTTCTTCATAAGCTGTCTCTTTTGAAATACAGGTACTTCATTTGGGAGGGGAAGGTGGGGGCATCCCCCCCCTTGAATTTGCCTAGAAAAATGCGCATTGTAATAAAATCGAAATATTAAAAAAAAATAACAACTGACTGGCCACCTTTTTATCAAGAGGGGGGGGGGGGACAAAAGTTCCCCCCTTAAAAAATCTGAAATGACCTCCCTGATTCTAAACCATAAATTTTCGGATTATACATTAAAGAAAATCGAAAATATTTAATAAAACATGTCATTTCAATGAAATCATATCGGGATTCATTTTCACCGATAGATATATATTTTTACCAGTGAAAATATAATTAACCTAGCAGGTGCTAGTGAAATTATATAATTTTAACTTTTCCATACGTAGTTATATATACATTTACATACTTAATCGTTATTTATTGACATGCGATGTATAAATGTTACAGAGAGTTATATTTTAATTAATGAAGTCCAACTACGTTTAACCAGTAAATACATATTTCTACTAGCAAAAATATAATTTAACTGATAGGCGCTAGTGAAATTATTTGCTGCTCTAAAATTAAATTTGAAACTTAATTTGACAGTTGCGAAACGTACAATTGCTGTTCAAACCCAAACCTAACCTACACGAATTAACCAAACCCAACATGAGCTAATGAAAGTTTTATGACTAATTTAGAATTTTCATAAAGTCCAAAATACAAACTAAGCCAACTCATTACTATGCACATGAATCTGAATGAAATAGAAATATTAAAAATCCGACTAAGCCGACCAACTTCTTACCCCCCCCCCCCCGGAAAAAGCTGAAATGACGTCCCTGTTAAAATATATCCTTGCTAGATACATTTGAGTGTTATATAATAGTGAATAATTTGAATACGTAGTTATACATATTATAATACTCAAATACTACTTAATTTAATTTGTTTTATCAATTATAATTTGATTTAGTGACGTCCATCATATTTTTTCTATTCGCATATTAGGTGCACCTAAACAGTTCTTCTTAATCCACATCTTTATGAATAATGCTTGATTACAAGTGTTTTTTTAATTTCATTTGCAAATATGCATATGTTCACGAAAATTTTTCATATTTATGATTTTATTCTTGGTAAGTAACATTTAATTACGTTCTACTGATTTGGGACCAAACATTTCTCCCGACGGCCCTGTGTATTAATAATATTATTTTATGCTTCCCCACAAGTTCTCTAGAAGCAAGTGTAAAATTCGTTGATAACGGCAATTTAAGTATATGTATGTTTGTATGTATTGCTTTAAAGGTATAAATTTAGATTTTAGTAGCTCTAGGTCCCCAACTAAGTAAATTGATACTTGATAATTGAAATAATTAATTTGTGTATTTTTAATTTACGGTGTAAATATTTTTTGTATTTTTCCTTAATTTATATTATGTTTCGATTAATATATGTCCTATTTAATTTGCTCTTAACTAGAAAATGGTTATAAATCAGCAATTTATATTTATATTTAATATATGTATTTTCCTATATCTTTTAATAAACGTTTATATAAAAAAATATGAAATTATGATGGAATAAAAAAATGATACAATAATTGTTTCCATATATGATGCGCGTAGTATATAAACATAATATTTATTTATCACATAATATTAAAAGTTCATATATTAACAAGTATATATCTGTCATTTTATATCTGAAAAAAAATGATTCATTATTTAAATGTATTTGTTTGATACTCATATGATACTAGTAATTCTGTAGTTGATCCAGTTAGACTCAAACTTCATTTTTTATTATTCAAGATCGAAACCTAGATTCCAGGAATATTTTGAAACATCGCGTAGCCAAAGAAGCTGACGAATGCTAATGGATGTTTGTTTTGGCTGTCAGACGAACGAGGGCCACACCGCGGCTTGGGTGGCCTCATCTCTATACACAAAAGGTGAAAATCCTAAATCCGAACACATGTATGCATTATACGCGCATATGTGCAACATTTCCAATAGCAATTTAAAAAATACATGTGAACATTTATTCGTAATCAAAAAGTAATTATAAAACGATATCTAAAACAAGAAAAAATAATAATTTGGAACTTTGCGCACATTATTAAAATAATGAATTAAAGTTACAAACCGAACTAGTACTGTCAAAAAATGATTTGAAACTTGACTACAGTAAGTGGCCAAAACTAAAACTCTTTACCATATAAATAATTAGATACGTATTTTGAGCAATTTGCGATAAATGCTAATTTATGCGAAAATCGTAAAATATATATATCGTAGTATATGCTAAAATTAGAAATAAATGTTTATTTAATTTAAGGAAAAGCTGCTAGAATATATAACTACATATGAATTTATGGGTGAACGGACTATTGCTCACATGGCAACTGGTAACAGGAATATTGTTCACGAGAAAACTTCTCGCACAAAAATTAGTCTATTTTGTTTTCAAGTTCCATCACTTGTTAATACATATTTTGATTCATTACTGGAGTTTTTCCAAACCAGCCAATCAAAAAGTGAAAATTTCAGCACTATTTTGATAAGAGCTCAATCTAAATTTATGGTTTACTTGCATTAAATTAATATAGTTAATATACCAACTAGAAGTGTCATTCTGTCCCTTTGCACAATTATTATGGGAAGAAATTGAGGGCATAAAATGTAACTTACAATACAAAAACAACTTTCTTTCACTTTTGAAAACAAAAAAAGAAATTTTCAAAAGGTAGTTCCAAGTCTTCTTAGGTTCGAATTTTATTTAATATTGTATGAGACAAATTTATATAAAAAAAACAATAGGTCAACTTTAAGTAACAAACTTTAAATGACGTAAAAAATCAAGCAATACAGGATTATCTAAAAAAAAACTTGGCCGCGAACAAAGCCACAAACTACTCTCTTTCGAAGGCAGCAAAAACATTAATACAGCTGCAAATGCATTCCCAGTAAAACTATAAAATGGTAAATGGGCATGATACAACAAAGAAAAAGTTACAGCTTTTGCTGAACATCTAGTCAAGGTTTTCAAACCATTTCCTGTGTATCGCTCAGAGGATTAAGAGGGTGTGGTACTCTTCTTTATGGAGGCTCCGTTTCAAATTAATGTGCCTCTCAAGAAGATAACAATGAGAGAGATTAAATCTGTTATTAAAAACAACCGATAGCTCCTGAAGATAATCTAATTAAAGGAAAAATATTCAAGGAACTTCCCGATAGTGCCATTAAAATTATCTTTTAACTTCTCTTTGAGAATCCAATACTATCCAGCTCAATAGAAGAGTGTAAAGGATACACTGATACCAAAACCAGCAAAAGATTCACAATACCTAAAATCATATAGGCTAATAAGTCTCCTGCCCATATTATTAGCAAAAGTTTTCGAAAAACTGTTGCTCAGCATAATTGAACCTGTTTTACAGAGAAAAAAGTTATTCGTAGTCATCAATTTGGTTTTCTTCAAGAACGCGGTGCAATCGAACTAACGCACCGAGTGATGGGTGAGGTGAACCGAAGCTTCCGTGAATGGACGTACTGCTCAGCTGCATTTCTAGACATCAGCCAGGCTTTCGACAGTGCGGTACGAGGGGCTACAATATAAACTCTAAAACGCACTCCCCTAAAATATGTATGTGATAGTTAAGTCATATCTGAGTGACCAGGATGAAGTGTCAGCTATTCATAAAATAAGATCATGGGTACATAGCAGACCTACCAACAATTAGCGAAACTTTTGTTGCTACCTTTGCAGTCAATACGGTCGTTCTGGCCTTACATGAAGATCCAAATAAGCCGTCTAGGCTTATACAGGAACATCTGAATAAAATTAAAAAATGCTAAAATTCTGAAGAATCAAGGCAAGCGAGCAAAAAATCTGTCCATGTTACATTTAACATGAAAAAGGACGCATGTCACAGTCCAATTAAATAATATTATAATACCATTTTTGAATACAATTTTCCCAAAAAATAATGGAACTTTGAAACTTCTCGAGTTTCCAAGCCACATACGAATACATATGTTGAAACTCACTATCATTCTTCTCAGTTAAATTCAGCGATAGCCTGATTATACCATAGGCTACAGAAACTTACTGATCAAGATACTAAATGGTTTCACTAGAAAAAAAAAGTAACGATAAAACATTAAGAAAAAATAGGATGAGGATGAGAGGGTATCAAAACTGTTCTCATATCTTTGAACAAAATAGTAACACTCTTACTGAGTTTAAAGGGAAGGCTCCGAGGAGTTCCATCAAATATTCTGTGACATTTACAATGATTTACATTGGACAGGTAAATTGTAGAATTTCTCAAAGTGAAACAGAACATAAAAAGACGATTAAAAATTTGTCATAAGAAAATTAGTTTCGTTTAAGATCACCCTATCAATTTTGATACAACCACAAAAGCCAAAAGTAAAAATTCAATTGAAACAGAAATTAAAAAAAATAGCTATAAATAAAAAATATACGCAAAAGTAATTTCAAATACTTTGACTATCGGTTTAAAATGAAGCTAAATTAAATTTTAATAAAAACTGCATCGACCTAGATGAGATCAAGAGTACCCTCAAGATAATGATCACAATGATTAGGAAAAAATTCCGATACTCCCCCGTATCAAGAAACTAAGTACTGTGTTGGATCTATCAAAAACATAAGCAATGATGTATTTAAATATGTATTTTGAAATTACTTTGTATTTGCATCTTACTTGAAAATACAATATTCAGTTCAGATATGGTTTCAGTCGAAAAATAAAAGGCAGTCCGGTCAATCTTTAGTTTGTAACCAAGTAACTGGCACTTTTTATGAACGTCTTATTAAACTAACCAGTATTTAATACTTGTTGTCATCATTAGGCGATCGCAAGTTGTTCGTCTTGACTTTTTTCAACTGCCGTTTTCAACTGTCTATTGAATTCCAAAGATCATCAGCTGCGTGTATTTTTTTCTGAAAATCTCACATCGTTCATCGACGTCTTGCTTATATAGCAGCCGACTGTTTATTAGTCGTATGAAACAATAACGAATAATCTACTTGATCATATACCGATTTTATGTCAAACACACCTAGGCTCGATTTCTTCGGCAACCACGAAGATCTTCTTTACCTGGAAAATACTGCATGCTAATTATTACATGTCTTCTGCGATAAAAGTACGTGCGACTCAATGCTTATGTAAAAACCTGCGTTCAGATAAAAGTTATTATTATCGTAACGTCCAAAATTAACGCTGATATTTGAAAATATGTTCATATAATAAAAATTATTTTATAAATAATAGTCATCAGGATTAATACAGTAAAATAACATTTTCTAGAATAACAAAACAGAGAGTACGCAGAAGACAGACTTATAAAAGGAGCGAAGTACATACGCTAACGTCGGGCGACTCAAGTATAAAAAAATTTAGTATTGGAAATTATTGAGTTTCCTTATATTCAACTGGTCAGGAATTCGAGTACGAAAAGTGGAATACCTCCAATATTTAAGAAAACGACTGGATTAAAAAAACTACACTAACGGGATACAAAATAAAAAATGGTTTAGGTTTTATCCATAAGTTGGTATAATGTATTAAATATTTTTCACGAAATAAATAAATTTTCCAAGTTAAAACATTTTCATATCAGTATGAAACTCTGCTTAAAATTATTTTTCTGGACACCTTAACAAAATAAAGTTTACTCTCGTGCGTTTCGCGAACTTTGTCATAGATTCTATCAAAATATAATCCCATTCTCGAACGAATACTTCAGAGTTGACAGTATATAATATGCGCAATCGAATAAAACACATCTTATCTTTACGAACCTTAATAGCTAATTTTTATACAAGTCAAAATTCTAATGTTTTTTTTATATAAATAATCTATAAAAAGTAAGAAAAACAATCCATCGTCAGTTTGTAAACGAAATTGACAGTAAAAACGCTTTTCGGTAACGGCGCGTTCGCCTAAATCTTTGATTTTAAAATAACACATCTCTCTTCGGTTCGCGACTAAAACTCGCAAGTCCGAGCGGGTTTTACGATTACGTCGTAAAAAAATACACAATACTATTTATCGACCTAATACAAATCATAATAGAACGCGAAGCGAGCAGATATTATTTCGCAAAGTAACGCGGAAACCGTTCGACGTCGAACATCGCCTGGGAGGGCGGAAGGACGAAAACGATCTAAGATGAATCATGCCCTTCGGCGAAGAGACGCGGTCCTGGCGGTTTCGTTTCGAACAATCTCCGTCGTATTTTAAAAATACAATCTCGCGACCGTCGCCGAACGAAATTCGCGGATGGGAGCTTTCGTTTTGCGCGATCTTCGAACGGATCAGCGGTTGTCGCGTGTGAACATCGGATACAAAAATATTTTATTCTTGTCGAACGCGCCGTCGTTCGTCGTAAAAACGGAACGAACGCCGCGCTCTAAAGGAATCGAACGGCTCGAAGACTAGATCCGCGCCGAGAAACGGAAACGTGTTAAAAATCACTGGCATGATACGTAAGTAATAGTTTAAATCGAAACTAAAAATAAATATTATAAAACCGAAATTTTATGACCTGTCATGTCACGTTTTAAAATACTAGATACAGAGTACGAAATATGTACACGTGAACTTTTACATTTTTAAAACCGAGGGAGCGATGCGCTCCGTCGGAAGGCTCCGAGGCGTCGACGTCCAATCGTTGACTGCGCGCAAAAAGGTCCGAGACGAAACGCACTAGGGCCTCGCAGCCCGCGCCGCTTCCTCGAGGGCCCTTACTTTGAGCTCCCTCTCGCGCTGCTGGTGCCTCATGTAGTCGTCGTGGGCAGAATGGTGGGACGGCGGAAAACGCTCCCTTTCCATCAGCAGCTGCCTCTGGAACTGGTCGTGCGCCGCCGCCTGCTGCGCCAGTTGCTCTGCGTACGGCCTGCTCAGCAGCTCGGGGTGAGCTCCCAGCAACGTCGGTCGGACGCCTTGCCTCTCCCAGCTCTCCTGCTGCGCCTGAGCCGCCGCCTGCTGTCCCGGATGCAGGTGTAGGTGTGTGTGCGAATGAGCGTGAGTGTGCGCATGAGTGTGGGCGTGGTACTCGGGACTGATGCCCGCCATCTGCAGGCGCACCATCGGGTCCGTCGCGAGAGCGAGTCGCTCGGCCACGTCGAGCTGCGCCGCCGACGCCCCTCCGGGATGATGGTGCGGGTGGTGAGGGTTGCCCGGCTGACCGGGCGGCCCCGGGGGCGGGATGCCGAGGCGCTCGAGTCTCTCCCTCTCGAGCTGCGACAGCGCCGCCTGGCCTGGGCCCGAAGGGCCATAGAGGCCGAACTGGTGGAGTGGGATGCCGCCCTGCGGCGGCGCGACGCCGTACCGCCGGTGCATCTCCAGCCAGTGGGGGTCGACCCTCGCGCCCAGGTTGGTGTTCTTTAGCAGCTCCTCCTTGAGCCGGTCGTTGAGCTCGCGCTCCCTCAGCTCCCTGATCTCGCGGTCGCGCTTCTCGCGCTCCAGGTGTTCGAGCTCCAGGCGCTCCCTCGCGCCGGCTGGCCCGTACATGCCCAGCTGATACTGCAGCATCGGGTCCATGCAGTGCCGCGGCAAGTTCCCTGGGCTGAAGCCGGCGTGCGGACGAGCGTACTCGGAGAGCTGGCGGAGCGCCGGCGTGTCCGGATACGCCTGCCTCGGGAACCTGTCGTAGGGGGAAGGCGCGCTGTCGAGGGCGCCGCGCGACGGGGGCTTCGCGTCCGGCTTGTCCGGCGTCGAGATCTTCCTCGCGTGCGCCTGCTGCGCCAACTTGTCGCGCTCCTCGCGGTCCTTCTCCGCCTGCTTCCGTAGCCGCTCCTCGCGCTTCCGCGCCAGCTTCGAATCGGGCACGGGCTTGAAGACCAGGTCGGTGCGCGTGCAGGAGTTGTAATCGCCGCGGTTCCAGTGGCGCAGGAAGATCGCCGACTGTGACCGGTGGCACTCGGCATCCTCGATCTTGGGCTCGGGGCTCGGACCCCTGGGGGCGTGCGACGGACTCGGGATCTCCTCTTCGTCCGGCGGGTGCGAGGCCGGCTCGAGCTTGAGCACCGGGGGTCCGTCGAGGCCGTCCTCGGGTGGCGGACGGCCCGGCGGACGGTGGTGCGAGTGCTGCGACGAGTGCGGCGAACCCGGCTTCGGGTGTTGGAGCGCTGCGGCTGCCGCCGCCGCCTGCGCGTGCATCCTGAGGCCGTCGAGCGAGCTCGGCGCCGGCTGCAAGCCGAGGCCGCCGTGGTGGCCGAGCGCCGGAGGTTGGATCATCAGGTGGTGCGGGTTCGCCGAGCTCTGTAGCATCTTGGAGTGATGCCTGGCGAGCATCTGGTCGGCGGGCGAGAGCCGCTCGTGCACGTGCTGATGGTGGTGCGAGTGCTGGTGGTGGTGCGAGTGGTTCGTCGACACGTTCACGCTCGTCGACGAGGTCTGCGAGACAGCGGCCGAGAGGTGGCCGTGGGGCGAGTGCGACGTCGTCTTCTGCTGCGAGTTGATCTTGTGCTGGATGGACTGGGACGAGCTGCTCGACGTCGAGTGCGAGATGGTCAACGAGCGGTTGCCGCCGCCCGGCTGGTTCGGCTGCTTCTCGGCGCTCGCGTGCACTGAGCTGTGGTGGCTCGTCGAGCGGTGGTGCGTGAGTGTCGTCTCGCGTGTCTGCAAGCGTTCGGTGGTCGAGCCGCCGGACGCCCGGGCGTCTTCCGTCGTCTCGGAGATCTCGCGCAGGGAGCGCGTGGTGACCGACGAGCTGGAGGTACGGTGCGATGCGAGCATCGTCGTCGACTCGATCGTCGGCGGCTTGCCGAGCTCGTGCCTGCCGGGGACGGACTGCGGATTGTGGGCCGGTGGCGCCGGGTGCGGTTGCGCCAGGGGCCCGTAGGGGTACGGGTAAGCCATCGGGTAGCCAGCGTGGGGGTGCGGATAGTATGGGTGCATCGCGTGTGCCGCTGCTGCGGCCGCGAACAGCGAGTGGTGGTAGAGATGGTGCGGCTGGTGATGCAGGGGCGTTGCGAACGGATGAGGATGCGGGCCCTGCTGCTGCGGGTGGGCGACGGGACCAGCAGACAGCGGCGACGGGCTCATCAGGTTGAGCGCCGAGTGCGAGACGGGCGGCGCGTGTTGCTGTTGCGGAGGAGAGGGCGCCGGCCGCTGCGAAGGGCTCGACAACCGGCCCGAGTAGGGCGACGCGACCGTCGAGGGCCTCGACTGCGACTGTGGCTGCGGCTTGGCAGGCGCGCGCGGGCTTTTGGGCGGCTCGAACCCGAGGCCCGCCTCCCCGGGCGGCTCTTTCTTGACGACGAGTTGGTGCTGCTGGTGTTGTTGATGCTGACGGTGCTGGTCGTCTGGGTCGAGGGGCGCCGCGGCAGCCGGGTAGCCGGGCACCTTCACCTCTTTGAGGGACTGCAGCGGATCGGCGGGGTCGAGGGGGCCGACAGGCGGCTCGGGCGCCTCCGCCTTGATCTTGACGTCGGGAGGCGGCGGCTCGTCGGGCGGGCGGGGCGGCCTCGGGAAGTAGGCGGCCGCGTAGCTCGAGTAGGGGTCCGAGTCGCCGCCGAAGCGACCCAGCTGCGGCACGCTCGACGTCAGCGGATAGCTCTCCCGCTTCCTGCGGGCGTGGACATCCTCGGCGTCGGGCGGGCGGCATAGCGGGGGCTCGGGGGGCGCGCGAGAGTCGAACTCCCGCGCGCGCCGCTCGGCCGCCTCGAGCTCCTCGCGCGCGATCGCTTCCTCTTCCGCGGGCTCGGTCTTCACGGGTAGCGCGATCGGAAGCGGAAGCGGCAGCGGCAGCGGCGGCGGTTCTGGCGGTTCGGGCTCTTCGACTCGTTCGACCTTCGGCTCGATCGGGAAGACGTCCGCGGGCTCGGGAGCGGGCGGAGTCTCCACGGGCGGCTCGACGTCGACGGTCTCTTCGAGCTCGACGGGCTCCGGCTCCGTCGGCGGAGGAGGCTCCGGTTCTGGAGGGGGCGGAGGCGGCGGCGGCTCGGGCGTGCGCCTGGCGCGCTCTTCCGCCTCGACCTCGTCGGCGAGCGGGTCGGCCTTGACTTCCTCTTCGGGCGGTGCGCGGTCTCGGACGTCCTTGTCGAACGGGAAGCGCAGAAACTCGGTCTCGTCGGCGTTCTCCTCGACGAGAGGCGGCGCCGGGGGCAGAGGGGGCGGAGGCGGCGGCGGCGCCGGGACGTCGTCTGCCCTCGGAGACTCGGGGTCGCCGTCGGGCGCGTCCGGCTCGTCGCCGTTGGACGCGCTGTCGTTGGTGAGGCTCTCGGCGGGGCTGGCGGCGCGCTTCTTCTTGGACGACTCCTCGGGCTCCTCGTCTTCGGCGATGCGCTTCTTGGGTTTGTCGGGCTTCTTGGGCTTGTCCTTGCCGTTGGGAGTGTTGGCGCGCCGCTGGGCGGGCTGCTGAGCGGGCCGCTTGGCCTTGTTGCGGGTGCGCGCGCCCCTCCGGTGCGGCGAGCGCTCCGAGCTGCGACGGGCAGAGGGAGCGTCGGCGTCGCGCGAGTCGCTGTCGTCGTCCGAGTTGTCGTCCTCGGTGACCGAGCTCGTCTCGCCGGGCTCCTTGGCGGCGGCAGCGGGCTCCGGTTCGGGCTCGGGCGGAGGCGCCGCGTCCTTGCCGCCGGGCCGCTGAGGATGAGCGCGCGCGTTGCGAATACGGCGCAGCGAGGCCTGGCGGCGACGGCGGTGCGGCCGATTGTTGCCCGCGCCCGGGGTCTTCTTCCACAGGTAGTAGAATTCCACGAGTTCGGCCGTCTCCTTGTGCGGCAGCAGGTCCTTGCGGATGCGAAAGAAGTTCTTGCCGAACTGGCGGATGCCCTTGACGAAGCGCTTCGTCTCCTCTTCGGACCACTTTTTGTCGACGCCGCGCGGCACGGGGCACTTGCCGAGGGCTTCCAGCGCGCGGCCCGGGTCGTAGCCGGAGTCGTGCAGCGCGTCGAGCGCGTTGATGGTGGTGTCGTCTCGGCCGGCGGCCACGCAGCCGTCGTCGGGCGAGCCGCCGTCGCACATGCCCACGAACGCGGCCATGGATCTCGCCGCCCTCAGGTACATGAGCAGGTCGCGGTCGCTCGCCTGCGCGGGCAGCCAGCGCAGCTCCTCGGGCGCCGCCGCGGGAGCGGCCGGCGCCGCGGCGAGGACCTCGGGAAGTCGGGCGTAAGCGTCGCGGGCGGCTCCGCCGTCAGCCTCGCCGCCCGTCGCGCCCCCCGCCGCAGCCATGCCGGCGGAGCCCTGGCTCCGGCCCCCGTGCTCCGGCGGAGCGCCTCACAACACCGCCTTTTTTTATTTTGGCCGAAGCCCACTGGCCGGCCATGCGCCGTCGGCGTCCCCGAACCGCGCGTTCGCGAACCCCGAACTTGCACTCCGTTCGCTAGTTAGACGGTGCCATTCAATTTTACACTCAAATCGACCGAGTATAGAATTTACGGTGACAAAATAAAATTTTAATTTCGTTATAAACATACAATTTCGCCAATTACAAATCGTCTAATTATAATATACATTAGTAATAAATATATTTTATAAAATACAAATATTTCATTCAGATCGGAATCGGTCTTTTTGTATATGCGAATTAGGCATTTCAAGCGCAGACGTACTAATTCAACATACGCGAACCAAACCTGCGACCGAAGGGAATACAAAAAAATACTTTTTCTTATTTTCTATGTAAAATAATATTTTTTTCCCAGCAATATGAAAAATCTGCTGAACGGTCAGTCACGAATTAAATTCTATTTTTAACCACATTTGATGTTTTTCATCCTTGAGGATGATAAAAAATCTTCCGATTGAATCCTCGATTATAGTCGCCGTCTCGTATATATTATATCGCCGTATCGAATACATTGTATTCGATATGAAAATAAGCCGCCATTCGGATGCGAGTGTAAAATATTTTCGAAGGGGTCGAAACGCTTCGGTCTAAAACAGTGTTCCTCAAACTGGGGATCGTGAACGGACCATGATTGGAAAGAGAAGTCGGCGGAATTTTGGCGGTGTGAAACAAGCAAAATTTGTAAAATCGTAATAAAATCTTAAAAAAATATTCACGAATTAGCTGTATAATCATTATCGTGTTTGTGATTCGCAAATCATTTTCAATTTTAAATTGAATAATTTTTTTATTCCTTTTATTATATTTTACCACAATACAAAGACTATCGAATACGAATCGTCAGAGCATGAAACCGATGGTGAATATGATGATTTAGCACCATCCATACAAACAATTTTTCTTCGAGTAGCGCATATAAAACTATTATCCGATTACCGATTACACACAATGGTCCGAAAGGATAAAAACGTCACCGGTATCAAGTGCTCCTTCCGATGTTCGCTTTTTATAAAGAACTGGTAATAAAATTCAAAGAGATCCCGAAAAATATTTTGCAGTTTTTGAAGTTGTATTTCGAAGATGAAATAATTAAGTGTAAAGTCATAAAAACAAATAGATATGGTGATTTAAAAAAATGCATTATTAGCAATCCAACTTTCGAAATTCGTTTTTCGGTTAAATAGATCAGTTCTATATATTTCTTTCTTTGAGAAAACTATATCGAGACGTAAATTTGAGAAAATTAGACAATTTACTCATTTTTTTACGTACGTACAAACCCTAAACTTTACAATAAATTTATTAGTACACATTTATAATATTACAAATTTAAATAAATTTAGCTTAAATTAAAGTTTCTTTTACCAGGATGAAAAATAAAGCGACATCAATTGAATACGTTTATTGGTTACTAATGATAATTTTTAAATCTGTATTTTTACACAAAATCATAATAAAAAACTTTTTTTACTTTATATGCAAATTAATAACCAATAATTTAAAAAAGAAATTCGTTTTAAAAAAATAAGAATTTTGCGCAATTGTCTCCTCCCGCGCTTCGATAGACGACAGACGGGCGGCGCCACCGTCGGTCTCCTGTCAAACTGTAGCCATGTTCGCGTTGACAGCTCGAGCCGCGCACCGACGGAGGTTATGTTTTGACGCGCGTCGACTCGCCTCTTCTGGAATCGGTCCTGTGTCTCGCGTGCAAATCGGAGAGATATCGAAAACGGTCGACGAGCCGCGCAATCGCGCCTACGTTCCCGTCAATTATCGTACGAAAGATTTTGAATTTCGCGCTCCGAACTTTGCACTGTAGTTTTCGACCTTCGTTTCAGTCACCGTCGAGAACGACCGACTCGAATCTACGCAGAATCAGCTCGACCACTTGCGATGGATGCTCCAAAAGGACATCCTGGGACAGGACATGTTCCTTCTGGGACCTCCCGGACCCAATCGGTGAGACCGATTGCGCAATTTTCTTACAAATTTCATTTTAAAATTTATGATTGTTGATAAAATTTCTGCCAACAGGCGCAACGTCGCGATGCAATACTTAGAATTGACGCAGCGCGAAGCGGAGTACGTAGCTCTCTCAAGAGACACCACGGAAGCGGACCTCAAACAGCGACAAGAGATAAGAGGCAATGCAGCCGATTACTTTGACCAGGTATTTATTTAGTGGCTACAGTATCACCCCACATCCAATTAATTAGCAACATCTACATACTGTTTTATACCATCATCGGGTACTTGTTGATATTGTCGGCGCCATGCTCAGAAACCAATGCTTAACAAATCTACTTGAGAGGAGGATCATTACCTTACATAAATGTTTTTAATATTCTGAGTGACGCTCGCTCCCACCTAACCGATTTAAATTTTAAAGATAAGAAAATCTATTCTAAATATGCACATTTATGAATTTCTGTGGTACAGACACGTTTCACATAATAATTTAAACCCCTTTGAATACTTTATATCTTGTATTAAAAAACTATATAATCCAAACTTTTAAAAATATTTTTGTATAGAATATATATTATTTTATTTTTTTAGTGTTTAAAATAACTTCTTATATTTTTTAAATTTAATTTATGTAGATTTGCTGATTTAATTGGATACGGGATGATACTAAAGCTTAGCCTTTATTTAAACTTTCGCAATGTGCAGTATACTCTCGATTATCTAGTATTTTCGTTTAAAAATACTATTTTGATGAACTTTTAAAAGTTGAAAGTTTGTAACAGTATATTCAATTAATTCGTACAATTTTTAACAAAGCAAAATATTGTCGAGAGTAAATATTTCTGTAGATTGAGCGCTGGTCGGCTCATCTCAAATAACAGAATCATCTCTGCTCGGTGACAAAGTGTCAGACCTTTTATATTATTGATTCAAGACATCTCCGGTAATTCACAAAAATGCAGAGATGGTTGAACAAACGTATCACTTGAATATTTGAGCAACGAAATATGTTCACGGCTTGAATAATTGAAATTTGCCAGATGAACACATTCCAAAGGGCTAAATGCCAATGGTGGTATTAACGCTAGATAGACGTATTGTCTGTGCATCCTTTGTTGCACAAAAGGTTAGTTTTTCTGTATATTACGAGTGTTTAAATGAGCACGCAAATTTGGGATGTCTGCAATGCAAATTATTATTAAATTATGCAATTGTGTAATGTTCTATTATCATGTTGTGGGTTATGCCTTTTGTCCAAACGAGTTGTTATTACCTTTATTATTTCTTAAGTGCCGTCTAAGACAGTGCTTCTCAAACGCCGGTCTGCAGTCAAAGAAGTAAATGTATATTAAAAAAACTATTTAATTTAAATTATAAATACTTCAGCGTTACATGCGCAATTAGTGGACCCTCCCTCACTATTTAAAAGCTGATTTTATTATCAAAGAATGGTATTTTATATATGGAATACCGTCCTTTGTGAGTTATTTGAATGACACAATTTGTTGTTAAACAATGTTTAGTATTATAATACAAAACACAATAGTAGAATTATATTCAACTATACTCTTCTAACTAGTGTTAACTTGAGCTATGCGATTTTTTTTTCAAGATCGGTAGATTGCGCTCTATATTATTATTATTGTTTTTCAGAGTGCAGTGCGTGCAGCTATAGAAGGTCGGATTCTTATTTTAGACGGAATTGAAAAGGCAGAGCGAAACGTTCTACCGGTTTTGAATAATCTGCTGGAAAACAGAGAGATGCATTTAGAAGATGGGCGATTCTTAATACCAGCAGAAAGATACGATAAATTGCTAAAGGTAAGGGTTTGCTTAATAAAAAATCTTTATTTTTAGGTACTTTTAATTATATTTTCAGTCTCACGAGCGCCTTTTACGAATAATATTTCCAGGAACACGGAGCGGACGCATTGAAAGCGTGGCGGTTGGAGCGCGTACGAGAGGACTTCAGGATCGTCGCTCTGGGACTTCCCGTCCCCCGCTATCCCGGCAACGCTCTCGATCCTCCTCTTCGGTCTCGATTCCAGGCCAGGCTCGTCGCTCCCAAAACGTATCAGGTATGTTTTAACTATAGCTATAATCACAAACGCAAATATACATCGTCTTAATTAACACGCAAAGCAGTTTTAAAGTAGCGTAGAAGTGTCGTTATCTTATTGCGGCGAAGGAATGAAAATATGAAGCTTTTTTCTTGTCGGATATGAGTAATTTGTATCACAGTTTCTATTTTTTATCGTGTTGATCTTTTTGACGGGAGCTTCGTAAAATTCGTAATTCAATCCGTCCGATTCGTAGCCATCTAAATTATCGAAATCGTACTCGTCGCTGGAAGTAGTGTCCCTCGATTCGTACGGATCGGGAACAAACTTTTTATTTCTCGCTGTTTGGTTTTTATAAGACTTTTTACAATTCACCGTCGTAGTCTCCGAGATGAACCTCTCGTTTATAGATACGTATTTGCATTTAATCTGCTCACCGTCCGAATGTGACGCCTTGTACGTTTTTCTCGGGAAATCCGCACACCAAGAGCCGTTCGACTCTTTCATCTCCGACAAACTGTGATGCAAGGATAGTTTAGTTTTTAGATCGCACTTTAACACTTCCTGTCCGGCGAGATCCAACCATTGTAAAACTCTCTCCGATAGTGGATTATGACACGTAGACTCTATTTTGGGCGTAGTCGGCGCATTTCCGCATCTCTGTAATGTCGTAGTCTTCGGAAGCGAGATTTTAGTCGCATTTTGTTTTTGCGGGGATATTTTTTGTACGCAGGCAGCCAGAAATGGCACGGCGTAAGCTTCGTTTATGCTGTCCGAGGAGTTAATTTTATTCTTTTTGTTCTTTTGAGATAATCCAATATCATAGTTTTCCGTTTCCGACAGAATCGCATGTCTGTATCCTCCTACCCATACTGTTTTGACCAACAGGGGTCGCTGTGATGTTTCCCAAATCATTGTTTACGACAGGAGTTGATCATGATCGATCTGAAATGAAATAAAATTAATTTGTTCATTATTTATTTATATACTATTTTATGTTACTATGTATTATAACTAAAATATGAACTTATATAATAATTCTATTGACAGTAATTAATTTTCTTAGATATAATAAAATAATAGTTTTACAAAATTCTGAATGGTCGTTAATTAAAAGAAATATACGAGGCACATTAACCATTTTCGTAAATTTTTATTAATATTGTATTAATTTATTATTATATATTAAATTTATACACATTTGTTAATTTGTTAGTACATATACCTAGAAGTGAGTTAGTTTTACATATTTTTTCATAATTATTGTCGTTTTTCATTTATTAATATTTTATATTGCATTTTTAATAAATTATTAAAAAAATCAGTGATATTTAACGTTTTATTGCTTCGATTTATTTTACTACTTTTTTGTATTAGTATATTTTAATAATTTATTTTAACACTTTTCGATTATTAAATTTCGTTAATTAATATATCGATTCAAAGCCTCTCAATAGTTTTTATAATATTAATATAAAATATTTTTTTATGTTAATTAATTTCCTACTCTTTAATTTATTGATATTATTCACATTAAATCAAATTAAAAATAATGTTTTTTATTTATTATTTCTTCAGCTATATATGTAAATATATAACTATCTGGGGTAACGCAAAACAGTGAAAGATCGACCACCTTACATGTACGGCGATACCGTTCGAAGGGTTGATTCATCTTGTACATTAATAAATAAATTTTTTATTTGACAAATTTCTTCTTTACAAGTATTATTGATATATTAATTCATTGACATAAATATGGCTATTTTAGGAGGCTTGGAGTCGTAAAAAATCGACCGACTCCGACTCATTTTTATAATTTTCATCAACATGTTGAATGCACTAGTGTTTATTTTCCACGCTTAAAATGATCAAAAGCTTTCCATAAACGCTGACTTATTAGAAACAATTATTTTTTTACGATCTAATTCAGTTTAAATCACTGATGAAACAGATTAAATTTAGATTTAGTATTATTAAAGATTTAAGATTAGATTTAGTCAACCTGACAATATAAAACCAATAAAATCAGCTTTTTTCGTTGATGTTATTTTCATTGCTATCAATTATATGTGGCAAAAATTATTCTTATTAAAATTGTTAAAATCGGAGTCAGAATCGGTAAAATTTTAAACGACTCCACAGCCCTGGTTTTAGGTTATATTAATGTTTTGTCTATATACATAGATTATATCCGTATTTAGGCAAAGGAAAAGTTTCTATTACCAATATTTTCAAACTAACTAAAACTAGGATATGTACTACTCGTTCATTAAAACAATCATCAGAGAGATGTCTTATTCACTCTTATGTTAAAATTTAGAACATTTAATTTATAATAAAAAAAATCGACTAGAGATAATTTAATGGTTATTTATAAAGTTTCTACATTACTACTATTGTTGCTTATTGTATAAGAGCTTATACCTTTTTATATATAATAGTAAGTATTTGATAATATAATTATCTAGCTTCCTAGGAGGGAATCGGTTTTGTACATAAACTCTTATATGGTAGTTGCTTTTCCATTATTCATCTTGCTCTATGGGACTTCTTTATTTAAAATCTAAGGATTAATCTACCATCCAAATTGAATCCTAAATTTTATTTGTTCAAGTAAGTTGTGTCGTCAAAATAAAGAGAGAGTTGGTAGTGAATTAAGATATCACTAATGTTCACATTAAAAGTTAAGTTTGAGTATATTCCCTTGGTATTGATGTAGTAACGCTATATTGCCTCTTTCTACAATAACGATATTGTGCGTATGAGATTAAAAGCTACATCAACTTTGAGTAATTAAAATAAGAGTCCTTATTGTTTCGAATGTATTTTCTATATCTTATAATATATAACAATACCGTGTCTCTTTTACTGTTGAATTTTTGCGAGATATATTTTACAACTAAAATGAAAACAATAAAGTACAATAGTATAAATTAACTGTCATAGTTCATAATACACTACTTGAATATTGTTATATTTTATCAAATAAACAGATAATATTATTATTAAAAAATATTATTTTGTATATCAACATCTATAAATAACTTAAGCTTAAAATCATTAATGCAGTTTATTTTGTTTTTACTTTTTTAACATTGTTACATACTGTACTTAAATATAGGAAACATAAATTCCTATATTCAAGTACATACCTGCATTTTAAAATCTAATGAAAAGCATATTTGAAGACTGCAAAACTAAATTTTTGTGAATATTAAAATATTCTATGACTAAACTACAACACATCTACCAATTGTTAAGTGAATAAAAATATCAATATTTTAAGAAACCATTTTAATAGAAAAATATATTTTTTACCAGACCCCTGAGGGCATCATGGATCGCTTAGTATTCGTTTATAAACTGAAGTTATCAGTTAAATATCTGATTAATGTATTCTAAAACTAATTTATATATATACTTATATAGGGAATATATGGTTTATTGATAAAAAAATATTGTTTATTTAGAAGAACAATTTAAATATTTCATTAAATCATGCAGATCTAAGTGAAACTTGTGTATTATAATATAAATTAGCATATAAATAAATAATCATATTTTTTTGGCTCACTGAATTAAGTTGTGAATTACTGCTATAATTAAAACAACAATGCTATTGTAACATTAAATATTATAATGTATGTTTTCCTCACTTAAATCGAAGTTTCATCACGAGCTGCGTCGCGAAACAAACGTCGACATGGTTCGGCGTCGGCCTCGCCAATGTCATTTTCTCCACCTCTATTCCAGTTATAAACCGTGTCGAAATGCGCCCCAACGCCAAATACTAGCGCCCATTTACAATAAATTATTTTCACCCTCAACCCCCACGTCGAATTTTTCAAACGATATCGGTTTGGTTAGACAACATGTCGAATAAGGGACTAATCAAGATTATTTTTATCCTTGGAGAACAGACTTTAGAATGATTGGTGGAATTGTTCGACAACATTCGATCCGGGATACGGAAAAAGTAGGAAATTTTAATTGAACTTTGACACGAACTATTTACTTGTAAAAAAATATATTGGGAGGTTTGAAAACCAGAAAAATGATAATTGCATAATAACGCTATTTATGTATTAATCTAAGTGAAATTTTCAAATCACGATATACATAAATAGCATAATTCTCAAATTCAGTAGCGTTCCAATCGTTCCATTCGATTTTATGCGGCTCTTGAACTTTTCGTTCAAGACACAAATTTCACCGTAAATATCATGTTCGTACCGCAATTTTAAAATGCCGTTTACAAATGCATTTTCAATATTTTAACATGTTTTAAGGTTTGTGTGTATCTTAAATTATTAGATAATAGTTTTAATACAGATTCATTACATGTCAATGCGATCAAAGGGCTGCAAATAATATTTGCAGATCCACAATGAGCTGAAAAATCCGTGGATTTAATCCTTTTTTAGAATTATAAACAATAAACTAAATACCAAAATTAATTTGAATAAATATCGCTTTCACTCTATTTGAAGTGAAATGGCAGTTGTGATTAAAGCATCCAAATATTTCGCATAGCGCAGCCACATGGGATTAGAAGTTTTAATAAGATACAATTAAAGTAAAAATATCACGTTACTCTATCAATCACGACAAGAGCAATTTTTTTAAATAGCGCTGCGCGGCTAGAGAATCTAATATGTAGTTTTATTTTAATAAAAAATGCATATTTTTAATAAATTTAAGTTTTCTTTCTCCCTATCATTAATATTTAAGAAATAATTACATTGTAAATCAACCTTGTGAAACTCGCGGCCCGCAAGCCGTATGCGGCCCACTGTATTTTTTGCGGCTTAAATAATCTCGCGTCATTACCATCTTGATAATATTTAATGACCCGGACAAAAAAGTTCACATCGAAAATATTTTTTTGTTTACAGATGGTGGAAACTAAAAACAAAGAAACATATCAGGCATTTTACGAACAAAAATGTTTGAGGTGACCTTTTTTATTTTTTTGTTGCCCACATAAAATTAAATCTTATATTTTTGGCAGTGATCGAATTTAACTGGCCCTTTGTAATCCATTAAATAGTAAACTTACTATGGCTACAGATACATAATATATCGCCTACGAACTGAACAGATAAGCAAATTTGGACTATTTAGAGTTTTTCGAATTGAATAGAAAATAAAATGAACGCTTTGTTCCTTAAAACTCATAATATTATAAATAAGATAATTAGCTCTAGCTAAATTAGTATACAACTTTGAAGAAAAATCACATATATTACACTTTTTTTATAAATTTATTACATAATTGCTTTATTAATTTAAACAGTCAAGAGACCGCGCAATGGGAAAATCGATTATTTTCAGTGATATGAATAAATTTGCTTTTTATAGGCTCGTTGGCCCAAGGTATTGAAAATAGGGATTTAACTGACGCCTCAATATAACGTAAATAGAATGGCTTTCTCTTATAGAAATTTAGAAACACGCAAATAAATATATACATATTATTATATTTATACCAATATATGCTACTCGTGTGTTTTATTTTAATAAATTCGGAACTCATTTTAAGATTGTTCCATTGATCTCTTGAGATGCTTTAAATATATGATCCCAGTATCAGATTCTCCCAAAATTAAAATTAAAACTATTTCATATTGGTTTAAATCCGATACATTTAGTTATGACAAGGAGTTGGTTTCGTAGTAAAAAAATACATTTGTTACGTGTTAGTTTTCTTTTTCACGAAACGCGATCCATTGATATATTACTGTCTTAAAACCTTGAACAAGTTCGTTCGATTTAGCATTGACGCTAAAATGGGCGCAAATAAGCAAAAAACATACATATAAAAATACACTAGCAGGAATATATTGTACACAATTAGGGTTTCTTGATTTTTTCATTTCTCGAGAAATTAAAATTCTCATTTTTACTTCACGATTTTTTAGAGAAATTTTAATAAATAAAAAAATATGTTAATACTATATTATTGTATATACAGTTTTTATTTTTTTGTCAATATTTAAGCATATAAATTATATTATTCATAGTAATTAAAATATAAAAGAACTTAAAGAATGGTAAAACATTTATCATTTATTATAACATATTAGTAGATACATTATTACAAATTGTTCTAAAAATAACTACCATCTAAAGTGGGATCGGTCTTTCTTGTTCTTTTTTATCAGGAAATTTTCTATAGAAAAAAAACTGTGGAATACACCCAAAGATTTTTGCAACCTGCGATTCCCACGCGGAGCGATTTCTTTTTGTCTGATTAATGTAGTTCTTAGATTACCGACGAACGGACTATTGCTCTCACGAAAACTGCGGAATGCGAAATTACCCACATGGAACATCGCTCTCATTGAATATTACTCTCACAGAACATTGCTCCCATTTTTTTAAATTTACTGCATGAACATCGGGAATATGAGTCAATAGAAAGATAATTTTTTTTAAATTTCGTGGTGTGAAATTTAAAAAAACAACTGCAGCACATTTATGATAGTCAGAATAAAAACTAAAAACGGTCACATATTTTATACAGGAAACTTGAAGTTACCTATTTTATTATCTCATTCCAATCGTGGTACTCATATATGTGTCTGTGCTTTTTAAACAACTGTTTAATGAAGTTCAATAGTATTAAAAAAAGAAAAGCCATTATTATTAATTATATTATAATTTTTATTAATTAATCAATATACATTTTTATTAATTAATCAAGATGCATTTTTTAAATCAATTATAAGCGTTTTAGTTGCCAACTTTGGCCTACCTCTTTTCATCCCAATCGGTATCTATTTAGCCGCTGGTATAGTTCGAAAAAATTTAGTCTGACCATGTGTCAATATAAATCTTACCAATTAATATAAATTCTAACCAATTCTGATCATATAATATTTATTCTAACCGATGTATTCTGGCCTTTTAATATAAATTCTGACCACTATATTAAAATCTGACCCGAAAACTGCGAGCCGTTTCTAAACTGGGACGTCATTTGTGGTGGGCAGGTAGGGGCATTTGCCCCCCTCCAATTTTCAGCATCTCAACGCCTAATGATCTGCACATAAATGCAACATGTTATTTTTCATTTTATAAGATTTAAAACAAATGTTTTTAATCTTTTTTTCTGCTTCAGAAATATTTTTTAACACTGCTTTGTGTGCAGCAGATTCTCTGTGATTGAATTATCTTATAACCGTATTTTGATATCAAAATACGGTTATTAATTCAATAAATGCACCAGTATTTTGGTAAAAAAACTATATTTTTTGTGTTCTTATCTTCAAACATTAAATGATTTTTTATAAAAACTAAATTGCTCGCTTTTCGTACATATCTTTTATACATATATAATCTTCTAGGCTCTAGGTGTATTATATATTTATTTATTGTCAATAATTAATGGCATACTCGATTTATTCGTTTTAAGAAGCAAAACTGCGCAATGGGAAAACATGGTGATTTGAATAAATTTGTTTTTCGTAGGCTCTTAAATATTCGTCAGCCGATGGCACTGAAAATAGAGATCTAACTGACGAACGCCTAGATTACGTTAAAATTGTATAACATAAATAGATGAAATGTAATGGGCGTAATGGCTTTCCCTTGAAGATATTTTAGAAACACGCAAATTACGCAGTTTATTTATATATATTTTAATATAATTGATTTAAAACTATATTTGAATTTAACGCAATCCTAATCTGTTTTGCAATTTAAAGATATATTTTTTGGATGAAATCTAAAAATATACTGGGGATCTTTATTTGTAACATTTACTTACATATTTTTGAGAAAAATGTGTTAATTTTGAAGACATGTAAGAAGTAAATTCACAATTCAAATTATCAAACCATTCAACGTTTAGTGGTAGAAAGAGTTTTAACCCTTTCCACACTATGCATACTAAATGATGGGCAGCCGAGTTGGGTCTTATTATTATTATAATAATTTTAGGTAAAACAATGAAATATGTTAATGTACTGTAGACCATTTATTTCAGAGAAAAATGAGATTCAAACTCATTTTTTTTTCATTATAATTAATTGTATTCATCCTGTTATTACAAATGTATTTTAATCCTTAGCTATATACAATACGTAGTCTCGTATTCACGTATAACAGTAGCACATAATCGATCGTCTGCACGTAGCTGTTCAGTTCAATTTTTTACTTTCAACTTGAAATATGATTGCGCACAAGTAGACACATTTATTCCTTTAAAAAATACACAATGAAAAATGGAAAGAGTACCACATTAAATTTAGTATTTATAAGCTATTAAATATTCAATATAGGGACTAAGGACAACATATTTTTATTCCCTTTAGGTAATTTGAATATTCGCTCCCCGGTTTTCCATGAACGTTTGATGGGCAACGAACCCTGCCATGCACATGCAAATCTGATAGGACACCGGCTCATATATAGGCCATGCGTCCACTCCAAGACACGAGACAAGAATTTCCCAGTTCGGGGGCGCGTGTCGTGTGAGGAGTGACACGCGAGCATCCCAACAGTGTGTAACACTTGGGCATTATTAGCGCGCTTATCTGTGTAGTGGCACAGGGTAGATAGGGTAAGAGAGAGAGGATATTATCGGCTCGCCCCGCTGGCGGCGCGTGGCGTGCCTAACCGGCATTACCCTCTGTGGAAAATAATTAGCGCACGAGTTCCATTCGCCGTAATGGTTTAAATACGACTCTTATCATTATCCATCTCTCGAAAGCGCGCCGTTTCAATTTGCGGCGGCCGCCAATCTAACTTTCAAAAATTGGTTACGAATTGCTACCGTTACGAATTCGACTTACACACCTGAAACATGCTCGGCTAATATCCATTAACGTCGTTAGTGTAAGTTACTAGTTGCCTATACCTGTGACTAGTTAGAGAACTGTTATTAATATTCGGAAAATAATGATCAAAAGTTCAAGTAAAATTTTAAAAGCATTTTATTTTGCGGTTGCTTAGTACGTGCTTCCCGATTACTTTAATGTCACGGCCCCCTAAAACTAAAAGAATTAATTCCCGGCCCCTAATTTTTTTCTTGTTAAAGGATTTATTTGGCAGTAATTATTACAATTATAATACACATATTTATAATACGCAATATTCCTGCGCATACGCTTACATCATCTCTGTGTATATAAATATGTTTTAATATAATGTCTTATTATTTAACATACTTAAATATATACATTCCCTAAATATGTAATGTGGAAAAATATTCTTAAATGAATATTTGTATTTTCTTCTGAATATTTTCGCGGCCCCCGCGAGAAATCCTACGGCCCCCAATTTGGGAAGCACTAGCTTAGTACATCCTGCATTTTATTTTGTGAAATTAGTAACAAGTTATTAATTATAAATCATAAAAGGCTTGCCTCTGCTTCTTATTTTGGAACCCAACGCGCGTAGTTTCCAATGCGTAATGTTTCGGTAAATATTTGATAAAGAACCGTTCTCGATATTTCTCTTATAGTTAATCGATCGTTAAAAGATTATCAAAATGATTTTTAATTTTTTTTTATTAGTTCATCAGTGCCAACTGATAACATTTCACTCAACTTATTTTCAAAACCGTAACTTCAACCTGCTTAAAATTCATGGTTACACTATACGATGCATTTAGTAGCAGTTTTTCAATATTAGGAACTGACATGACAATTTTAAACACCAGGCGCAGCGTTGCTATTGCTATAAATTCGTAATAAAAACATAGGGTTGTTTAAAAACTAAATACAATATCATTTAATACATAAAAATGGGAAAAAATGTTGATTTGTTGATTTCGTTAAATTAACAAAATACAGTTGAAAAAACCTAACCTCAAATTTTGTATCCCCTAGTCCCCCCTATAGCGTAGTATTCCTATAACGAAGTCCCAATCTCGACGCTATAGGGGAGTCGACTGTATTTATATTTACGATGTTTTTTATCAGGGTCTTAAGAGAACCTGTCCAACAATAGATTTAGGATAGTAAATAGAAAAGTGGTATAAGTCGTTAACTAATACATACCAAGTTCTATGTATGTTCAAATCCAATATTAAATCTAGTACTTTTTAATTTCGTGTCTATGAAATCGGAATTAGTGATTATTGGATAATTTAAACTTCGACCGATCTTCACAGATTAGGTATTCCTAGTTTTACCTAATCTCGCGGATGAATAAAAAAATCTGGCTAGGTCATGCCTAGTGACATACTCAAATATTGATTGTAAGCTTTAATAATAGTTTATAATTAATAAAATAAGATAAAATTTAAAATAAATAATAATGTACAATTAATTCAATATGTATTGTACTTAGGTCGTTATGTTCGTTATGACGTCTTATTTTTGTCAGTTAAATGAATATTTTACCTAAAAATAGTTGTTTTGACCTAAAAATTCCAGACAATACGCTGTTTTAACAAACATCAACTTTATAGTTAAAATTAAATAAAACACGTGATCGAAGAAAACTATTTGTTTGTGTTCAAATATGTGACTTATGAACTATTGTGTTTGAGAAAAAGGATTGCTGTTCAGTTATATAGTAGGTGAAAACTAAAGTTTTAGTATTTTTTGCGGTTTATAATTTGCAACACTGACCTAGAATTATCGTCTTTGAAACGTCTAAAATAGACCTGATAACACGCACGTTTTGACAACGTTCTTGAAACGTCCTTGTTGAAACTCTTAACGAGTGCAATGCTTACAAAATTATAGCTTGTTCTTGCTACTAATTTGTAAGCTAATTTTGATTACACTGTCATATCATAAGAATACTTCAACATCGCAAAAATACGTTTTCCTATCTTAACGATTATTGTAGAATATTTTTCCAAAAATTGCCACAACTTTGTGCGTTGTTTTCCGCAAATAATAAATATATGAATAAAGGTATACGTTGAGGGTTTCGCGATGAAAAATCACATATGAGAATCATTTCCATATTGTGACACTGTGATGCGCGAATTTGATTTAGCACAAAATTCGCATGGTCGCACGCATACACCCTGTCACGCGAAGTCTTTGTGACATGACCGCAAAACGAGAGGTCCGAAGCGGTTGGCGAAAATTCGCAACCTTTTTTCATATATCTATTTTTACATTGGGGTAAACTCGGGGAAAGCAGACATATACCTATAACTCTTGTTTGTAAAATAAAATAACAAAAAAATATTTTATCATTATTGTTAATGATAACATAATAACCTCGAACGATAAAAAGATAATATAGTAGACCCCCCCAACAACACGGTAAATTTCTGACGTGCTATTTGGGTGCATATAGTTAGGGGACTAGGAAATACTATTTTTTTTTGCAATACGTACATACAAATCAGGCTCGTTTAGTGAGAGTATTTCCTAGTCCCTCAACTATACGCACCCAAATAGCACGTCCCCAAATTTACCGTGCTATTGGGGGGTGTACTGTATTATATTTTTATCGTTCGAGGTTATTTTGTTATCATTAACCATAATTATAACATATTTTTTTGTTCTTTTTTTTCCAAACCATCTGGAGGAACAATTTTCAAAACAAACTGCTAATGAAAACTTAATTCCAAAAAGTATGTACATGCGATAATTTAATTTTGTTTTGCAAAGATATGCCTTTTTTTGTGTGTACATTACTTTAAAAATTAAAAGTTAAATAAGATAAGAAAAAATATATATTGTATGTTACATTTATATAAACATAATTATAATCATATAGCCCCGCAAAGAATTTTTTTCTAAAGCATGTAAATGTAAAATAAATCAAGTTACTTTTTACTTTAAAATGATTGGAAAAAAAATCAATTGAATGAAATAATAAATTAATAAACATTCATACACTACTTTTTAAATAATTTTATTATTTCCATAATAATATACATATATTCTGAAAATAAGTATGTACACGACATAATGAAAATAATACACATTCAATTAAAGGCCGAAAGTATTAGTAAATATAAACAAATTAATACAAAATATTTTCAACAAATTGATACAAAATATTAAATACATTATAAAATTTGTAAAATTCGTTAGCCCCTCAATACGCAATGAACGTGTATTAAAATTAAAAATCTTACATTTTCTTAAAAAACTTCCTTTTCCTTAAACCGTGTGAGTGATGTTCCGTGTGAGCAATATTCGTATGAGCAATCTATTTGTGATTAATGTTCGTGTAAGCAATCTTTTTGTGACCGATTTCGAAATATATCAAATTGTTAATGAAGTACATCAAATGTTCGATTAATAAAAAAAATCTAAAAATATCCCTTAATTTGTGTTATTTTTTTTAATTTCAGGAACTAAAGTTGGATCAGCTTTATGAAAGTTAGTCTATCGTTCGTTCTCATGAACAAAATTCTATAATGTGTCCGTTTGACTTAATTATCCCCTTTAGGGATATGTATATATATAGCATTTATATACAATTTATTGGAACACAAAAGTCATTTTTTCTCCACATATATATAAATAATATTACATTATAATATATATAAAAAGTATAACTTTTATTCAATTGTTTTAAGGCCGCAATAAAACACTGCCAGGCCAAAAATCGATAGCGGCATTAAAAAAACTACCGAGTTCAAGTTTGCGACTTTTAGAAAAGAACTGAGCAGACATGCGATTTTATTGTTCTTCAGTCTTGATATTTATATATAAATTTATTTTCTTACTGATTCAGGAACGTATCTATTCATAAATTAACACAGTGACGTCTAACAGTTTTATAGATATTAATATACTATATGGATAAAGGTATTGCGAAATTGTGAGACGACATTTTTTTGTATTTTATTGTAGTCTTGCGTAATCGTAAATGTGTTTTTTTAGACATTCATTGTGATAAGCCATTGTTATTTATTATAGTACCAGTGTTGCGGTGTTCGTTTGGTATAAATTATGATAAAAGGGTAATAAACGTATTTTATGTATTTAGCATTGATAATTTACTGTGTAATATTCGTATTACTATGATTATAACAAGCAAATATATTCGAGAATTTCCTTTTTTACTGTTTACAGGAATACATGTGTTGAATATATTTTTTACTCAGATGTATCATTATGCTCGAAATTCGTTTTTTTAATGTGTATATTTTTCATTTTCTATTTATACGTTATATATGTATGTTCAACATATCGACTGCCACCCTTTTATATAGCAAAATAGTACATAAAACATCTACGCCGTATCGAAACTAGTTCGCCTCGTTCGGATTTTCCTCAATGGGGTTGATAATCTTGCGTGTTCGAGAACTTTTATAAATCTGCATTGCTACACAGCATTATTTCTTTTCTCTTTCTCTTTCGCCACCCCACACACGCCAAACACGCGTCATTCTAATGCCCAACGCATTTTAATCAATTTGTGTGGGGGCTTTTTTATTCGATACGATACTACAAAGAAGTCAGCCGTCAATTTCATCCAATTTTCAAGTTACGAACGGCGACAGTAACTATGTCAATTAGCAAAGTTTTGCAGTAGAAACGACGACAAAGTAAAACGGAGTTCTGGTATGAACGAGGAAATGCACATTTTTCATAATCATGTTGTGTTACACGAAACAAATTAATTTAGCAAATTGTCGTGGTTCAAACAAAACGTTGTGATTAAATATTATTATCAATCATAAATGTAACGGATATTAAGATTGCTCAAAGAAAAAATGTGACGTCTTAAATCAATATCACATACGCTTTCCACGTTGCTTTTATACCAATTCTCGAAATCATAAAAATTTAATATATACATATGTATCCGTAATCCATGGTTGGATTTTTCGGAACTTTTTAATATTATACTCGTTTAAAGGTATGTATATATTGATTTGAGAAGTTACCTGGCTAATTGACCGCAATATTCGTAGTGAAAATATTTATAAAAAAATTAATGCTGGACCGTCCACGACATAATTTGAGAAAAAAATCATTATTATTGTGTATTTATCAATTTGGTTATCGATAAGACAATTTTTACAATCTGTCGGTTAAAACATCATTAGTTCACATACTTTTCTAAAAAATCCTTATTTAAGTTAGAGTGATACTAACTGCTGTCAATATTACCAGTGAGTATTTTTTAAGCATTCGATAAATAAAAAAGCGCGGGTTCGAATCACGGCAACAGACTCGAATTTTATTTATAAAAATATTATTAAAAACCGGCCCCAACTTCAAAATAATAATTTATTAGTAAATTAATAAAGTAATAAAATAAATTATAATACACAGATGTCACTGATTCCCAGACTTGAAACGTACTTTTATGTATTTTTTATGACTGAGTTACCCAGCTGATTTTCCCCGTTGTAACGCATTGGGTTTATCATAAAATATAACTAACCTCATATATAGCGTAAGGAAGGCGGTGTATACCTGCCAAAAAGCCGTTATTTGCTGACCTGCATCTTGTGCTTCTTCTCGAGAAAAATGTCGAATCAAAAATTCTCATTTCTCGAAAAATTTTGTAAAGCATTTTTTATAATATAAAATTAGATTTGTATGAATATTTTTAAAATGTATACAACTACTGTTCTTTATATAACGCTTCATAAGTAAAGGCGGGCTTATGCCTAATATGCATACTTCTTGCAAGGTCTGGAAATGACAAAAAAATATTTATAAATCTTAAACACCGAGCTCACCTTATTTTTCTTAAGTAATAAAAGAAGACACTCAGATAAGAAACCTTTTCGAATGTTTGAAAATATGCATACTTTTTCGGAAGATCGAAAGTATTTAAATAACCAACCAATTTTTTGCGATTTTCTATTACTCTAACCGGCCGGCGGTTTTATCTTTGCTTTGGTGATATAAGAACCCGCTCCGATATGAATAAATTACGCATGGGAATCGGCACAATGCAAAACGATTTAGAGCTATTTTTCTTTTTCCATAATCCAAAAAGGTTTTTTATATTGTTTTTGTAAAGTAAGAACAGCTGTTATTGACAATTGTCTCACGATCATTATTGACAGCTGAAGGTGCCTTAATTTTTTTTTGAAATTATAAATTCTGAGCTATGCTCGAATTTTCGAAGAGAAATTAAATAATCGAAGAAACGTGACAATAATACCATTAATTAAATAATTGCAAAATCTAGAATCTTGCACCAGTTAAAAAAATGATTTCTTTAGCTATTTTTCAAAAGCAGAAATATGTAAAATGGAGAAAGAAATTATTCGCAGATTATTTAATGGCTCGACGAATTCTAAGGACCCTCGCGACTCCAGTAAATCATTAGAATCCATAAAAAAATTTAAAATTTATCATTGACGCAACAATTATAGAAAGATTTTTTTCTGCTTTACAGAGAGCAGTGTAAGAAAACCTAAATCTTACCGATTAATGGAGAAAGAATTCAAAATGTTTTAATCGACGGGCAAGTGAACAAATAATTTAAAGTGAAACTTTCAGCTGGTCACTTTTGACGATATTTAACAAATGGAATAAATGACAATGGTCCTTTTTGCAAAAGGTTGAACAATCACCTTCTAGTATACAAGGCTAGACACCTTACATGTGACGTCATCAGGAATAGTGTTACTGATTAATGTCGTTTAAAATATAGATAATTTCTTTCGTGAAGTTTTTCTATTGAAATTTGTATATTAGTATACAATTTTATGAATTTAATTTGTATTATGTAATACCAGTGGCGTAGCTAGGGTATGTGCCGCCTGGGGCAATACTTAAAATTGCTGCCCATACATTTTCTTGCAGGGTCATAAAATCAGCATTTCTTAGAATAATAAATTGATTATTGTTAAGCTCTTGCTATTCGTAGATTTACATAAATTTTAGTTTATTCAGAGTTAAGAACCACACTAGACGATTCCATCGCGAATATGCCGCCCCCAAGTAAGTGCCGCCCGGGGCGGCCCGCCCCCTCCGCCCCACCATAGCTACGCCACTGTGTAATACACATTAAATTTATAAAATAAATTAGAGCAATTTAAATGCATTATATTATACATACTCTTTAAAAATCAGACGAATTTCATGACATGTTTTAGTCGAAGTCTTGAGAAAATAAAATCAACAGATACACGAAAAGCAATATAGAGTTTATCTTTTATAATATGTTCTTCCAAAGATAGCTTTGTCCTTCTTGCAGTTCAAAGTGACTTATTTTCGCTCCTTAGATTTTAACATTAAGTTAACGCTTTAACTATATAAAGGGACATTGCAACCATAAAGTCTAAATCGTTTATTTACTAGTTGGCCATTTACAGCCCACTTTTAATTTCTGCTTCACGTCAATTATTATTGAATGTCGAAGAAATCCGAAAAATCCCGAAGTTGTAGGTATTACTTGTACGTGGTACAAAAGTTCTGTAAGCTCTTCCTCTAATACTGCAAATAGTGTGGCGCTAACAAAAAATCTCACGTTACTGTGGCCATTAGTTGTTATTCCATCAGTTCTGTCATCCACGGCTTTCCTCATTATGTGCATTCCTTATATATTAAAAAAACGATGGTGATACTACAACAATTCACAGATGTAACTCGTTTTAAAGAACGTTGTGTATTTTGACTTTATATAGTGTTCTTTTAAGCATGAAGATAATTTTATGAGATTTCTTAATAAGCTGCCGCAGTTTCACTATATCTATACTAACTAATAAAAAACAACTTTTATGGTTCACCTGTCTATTTTCGTATTTTCCGAAGCAAAACTGATTTACACTCCTCGCCGCCGTTATCGCGGATTTTCCATCGTTATTTACCGCTCGGGCTTTTAGAATGTCGTCGCGCTCCGTTTTGGGGTCGCGCATACTAAATCGCCGTTTGCAACTTTATGACAACTCTTTAGTCACAAAACGCTGAAATATAAATGTAAGTATGCTCGTTGGCGAAGTTCGTGAGGGCGGCCTCAGGAGTTGCATTGCGTGAGGGCCGACACTGAAACGACAGATTATTTTTCATGCATTTATTGCCAGCCATTCGATGTGTTGACATGTTATTCTAGGACACGAGGGAGAAGAGGGTGTTCGACATTTCCGAGCATGTAAAATCTTGATGTATTACGATTTTGAGGTGGAATAGTAACGGACGTCTTCTTTTATAAAAAGTGACATTTACATGTTTATAATTTAAGAAAGACTAATTAAATGATTTGGGCTAATAATGGGTATTATATAGAAAACATATGGAAATCCGTACATGTGCTAGAATGGCTTATTAAATCTTAATACGCGTAGCTCTGCTAAGAGGCGAGTTCGGTTGGTTCATATGGAACTTTGTTCATATCCTTGGCCAACAACCAATTATTTATCACTACTTGTAATGCAGTCTCAGTGGAATGTTTTTCTCTGAATCCCGATTGTCGTTTACACATATTTTTTTGTGAAATAATAAAATCCTTTAATACTACATCTTACTATATAGCCAATGAAAACTATTTTCGAAGTTGCTCCCAAAAAATATATTTGAATAATGGAGAAGATTAATTAGAATATTTTTTTCTAATTTACAGTTACAGAAATAAATAATGAAAATAATATTAATTATTAACTAATTAACTAATAAACCACCAGAATATTTATAGGGTAAAAATAATAATAAATGTTTTCGGGGAAATGAATTTAAGATTTTACAACCAACCGAGAACGGACTTAAAATCTAAATCGTATATATAAATCTTTGCTCACAATTAAGCCAACATCAACGGAAAGCGAGCGAGTATTCTCAATAATCCATTAACTTTTTGACTATCCTATAAAATATCTTGATATCCAAACACTAAAAAATGTTATAGAATTCGTTAATCATCCGTGCCTAGGGCTAGTGGAACGAGCGACTTGAAACTCAATGTCCTATTAACCCTATTATGTATAGGCAAATTCCAGGTGCTCGAATTGGCGAGCTGAATTTGTCGCAGAATAAATTTCCCCGGCGATCATTACACCGTGGGAGCATTTATGTAAATAAGTATAGCGTGACCGTGATCGGGAACTTCTGTCCCGGTAGGTCGTTGCATTCGCGTGTTACTGAGACATCCTTGCTCGTCCTGCTACTGCCATTGGTGCAATTATCAACGTCGGCATTATTATAATAAGGATTTAATATTGCTACTCTGCCGGCATTGTATAACCGAAATATAGGACGTACAATCTCGAGGGTAGACGCCAGCCCTATTTGCCGAAAATAATCCCGGAGAATCCCTGTTTTTCTCTTCTTCAAATGTGAATTTATATAGCTTCATTCGTTCCCGTCAACGGAGACATCATATAAATTGAATTCCCATAAATCGAAATACGATATGATAATATTTACTTATTTTTATGAATGCATATGTATATATAATAGATAAAGTAGGTCGTGTCGAAAATAACTTTACGTGATATTACTTTTTAAAACTAAAATAACTCGAAAGTTCAATCGTACATCGCATTTGTAATACGTATTTTTAAAATGCCAATGAAAAGTTTGAGTTTTAATAGTCGTGCATGTGTATGAAACATATAAATGTGTACTTAAAAACATTATGCTAAAATTACAATAGTAATAACATACACCATTGATATATTGATCTAATTCTTGAGAAACGTCTAGTTACCGGTGATTAAATACAGGTTCCAGAATTTATAAATATTAGACAATCATTAACAATGGCGTGTTGGTTATTTAGTACTAGAACAGCACCAGTTAAAAATAAATAATATTATGTCACGTGCCGGTTGACTCAGCGTTCATGCAATAGCTTGTGTAAAGCGTCACTGCCAATGCCCCCTGCACAATACACGTTAACGCGACTATAGAAATTCGTATCCCAGCATGCCTTGCATAAAGTGATTAAATCATTTTAAACTTTTTTATCCTAAGAAAGTAAGTTGTATTATTTTGTATATTCGATTATATAAGGCGCATTATGTTCTCAAGCTCTTTAATTACTATTACGTAATAAATTCCAACTAGAGCCTTGTTTTATATATTTTCTATGTTTAAAATAAAACACCACTTGTTTCATGATCAAGCTTTACTAGTGTTGCACGAAAGTCAGTGCTACAGTTTTGGTAACGTCTATAGGTCGCAATGACCACCATCAAATGTTCCGACGTTGATGTTGCTTCACTGCGTAAAATTCCAAAAAATACAAAAGCCTCAACAATAATTACGAGATTCATGAACCAAGGAAGGACCAAAAGACTACCCACATGTGTTTCGTTATTGAAACTGTTTCCAGAAAACTCGGCACCCACACTCATAGATCGAGAAATGAATCTAGCCAAATATGTATTTAATTTTATAACAGTCTCGGCTATACTTATTATAATTTATACAATAAACCCCCCAATAACACGATAAATTGGGGGCGTGCTATTTGGGTGCCCGTTACTTTATGTGTGAGAGAGCACACGTACGTATTTTCTAGTCCCCAATTTACCGTGTTATTGGGGGGTCTACTGTACTTCACAATCGCTCAATATGTAAAATATTAGCTTTCACCTATTCGAACTGCGCAATTGGAAAGTGTTAACTAAATTTGCACCGGTGATATTGTTATATAAAATATTCCATTATTTAAAATGCTAATGCTAGAGAGCTT
The DNA here is from genome assembly GCF_051122295.1 of Plectrocnemia conspersa. NCBI lineage: Eukaryota > Metazoa > Arthropoda > Insecta > Trichoptera > Polycentropodidae > Plectrocnemia > Plectrocnemia conspersa. The sequence continues at coordinate 8,978,026 of NW_028277178.1, read as the reverse complement.
TGCAGAAATTAAACGGCGAAACACTATTATTTCAAATACGAAATGAGTTAATTCGTGTGGCATTTTATTTTTCTATAAGGGTACGTGCTTAGTAAATATTATTTATATTGAGCACTTTTACCAACTTTCATCAAACCCCTCCTCACCCAACCCTTTTCGCAGATAAAACGCTTTGTATCGCCAGTGTGCGTGCACGATCGAAATTTTCGCAAAACCAACGTTTTCGATTAAATCTCAACCCTTCCGCCCTTAATTTCACCGACGTGTCACGCTCGTTGGCCGACTTTTTTTTCATTTCGTCGGTCGTTTTGACTTTTTGCGAATTTATTACTTTATCATGTGTATAAATATTGCTCGGTTCGAAAATTGTTTCTTTTTTTGTATTATACCTTTCCTGGGCCAGACCTACGCAAATTGTTAATGCCAAGGACGATCAGCGAATAAAAGCAAATGCGTCTGTGGCGTGACGCCGATTTTTTTGGGCGATATATTTTGCCGTAAAAGTCGATTAGATGCAATTCCCTTTTGTATCACCTTTTCTTTGATGGCATAGTGATTTCTAAGGCGATCGGCTATTTAATTTTCAAAGTTTTAATGAAAAACTTTATAATTCGGTTTCATCAATTAGCTTCACGAAATCAAACCCTTCTAAAATTACCGCACCCCAGTGAAATACTAAACCGATTACCAAAACCCTTTTACACATAATTTTAATTTGAAAGCACCTTATATAATTATATAAGTTTCCTGTGCTTGTGATATATAATTATAATACTATCAGAAACTAAAAATAAACAAAAATGTGAAAGACTGTTTTAGCAGTTGACCTGATTAACCATGCTATTTATATTACTAAACGTCTTTATATAGCGGCTGTCACCGCCGTTCAGTCAAATTGCATTTGTGACACGTTTCTACCATAAACTGATACCACTAATACAGGATGACGTAAAAGTAACTTTCCTATTTAGTTAACAGTAATATATCCTTTGTGTATCCTGAATTTACCCAATTCATCGGAATTTCCGATCGTCACGTACATCAGTATAACGAAAATACACTTGCGCGGAAAGTTGCATTAAAGTAGCAAGACTGATAATATTACGATCTATTAAGATGTATTTGTTATGAAAGCGATTAGTGTTGGTAAATAACCAAATATGTATTCTACAACATGGCAATACAAAACCGCGTTCAAAAGATCGAAAATCAGGGGAACATCTGGAAGCTGAAATTATAAATTTTGCATAATTCGTCATATTCACCTGATATAGCACCTTCGGATTATCACATCATAAAGTCAATAAAACCTGAGTCCGCAGGAAAAAATTAGGACGTGAAATATAAATTTTTTTGAATGGCATACTTTGTACTAAAAAATGGCGCTCTTATTGGGACACCTTTATATTTAAGAATACGTCAATATATATGTATATAAAAATAATGTCTGTATTTTAATTAAAATTTTAATTAAAAGTTATATCACAATTATATTAGTAATATACGTTGAAATGATAATTACACTATTTTTTACTTAAAAATAGAGAAAAATATAAAACAGTTGAAATTAAAAGTAAAATATATTTGAAAACCAAACAATCACCAATTTTAATAAGATTTTCACTGTTTGGAATTTTCATTTGCGCAATAATCCAGTCATCCCACACTACATTCCGTTACTTTCATCTGACTGGCAAAAAGTTCATGGATTTTAAGTAGTTAGGATTCGGGCATTTGATCTGCAAACTTATTCTCTATTACTTCTGTTTTAGGAACTCCTTTTATCGTATTCGAATTCGCCAAAATCAGAAATTCTCCGCCACGAGCAACTGGTCAGCATCGCCAGCACCATCTCAGGATTGACCCAGCCGTCCGATCGAGATTCCGAAAAGCTACCCTTCAAGATCGACACCATGAATCTGATGGACTTTCCGCTCGACTCTCTGCCGGCCGCGCTGAAAATTATGGTAATCAAATGCAGTTTTACTTCTTCGCTAAACTTGAACGACCCTTCCGTGCCTCGCGGCGCTTCTTCGACTTTCTTTGTTTTGGGCGCCGACTGCGATTACTTTATTTTCAGCTCCTTTAATGAGCAAAAGCTATTTTCGCGCCGGTTTTGTGTAGTCGTATCTAAAGAGAAAACTTTTTTCAATCGCGTCGGAAGACACGCGACCTAGCCATCAGCTCCACCCTCCCTTAATAATTTACGTTTTTGGCCACGTGCAAATAGCACTGCACTCTCCTCAATTACTCTGAAAAACCTCACTGTCTTCATTTTTCAGGACAACAACCCGCACATCCAAGCTCACAAAGTATTGACTATGTTCTATCCGTACCATTCTTTCCATCAGAAAGATTCGATTGGTAGCCTTGAAAAAATATTCAAAGCATTCAACGCAGAATATCAGTATTCTTTAACCGAACAAACTGTCGAAAGTATCAAACAAATAAGTAGCGAGAATGATCCAAGTGACACGCGAGCTGAAATAGAACTGAATATTGGAAGCAAAAATATAAAAATTTCAACACCCTGCGGCCAATTTGTTAGCTCGACCATTAGAACATCTAACAATTTCATTAAAAATGATTACCATAACGGAGTGATTGCTGATTTAATTCAAGCTCACGCCGTTTCCGACATTTGTATCATAGGTGACAATTAAATAATTTTATATTTTAGAATATAATTGAAACTTAAAGTATCGTTTATATGTAGGTTCTAAAGGATGTGGCAAAAGTCAGGTAGCTGAAGCTCTAGGAAACATGTTAGGATACACAACCGAAGCTATGACTTTATATCGCGATATGTCAGCAAGGGAGCTGCTACAGCAGCGGGAAACTAAAGACAACAATACAGGCGACACCAGTTGGCGACCGTCGCCCTTAGTCACAGCTGCTCTCGAAGGACGCCTTATTTTATTGGACGGAATACACCGTCTTCATCCATCGACGCTCACAGTGCTCCATAGATTGATTCAAGATAGGGAATTGCAGTTATATGACGGAACGAGGCTTTTAAGGAGTGATCGTTACGATGAGCTTATCAAGAGTGGTTATACAGCGCAATCGTTGAAAGATCTAAATGTTTTTCGCATACATCCCGCATTTAGAATGATCGCTCTTGCCGAACCACCGTCTCAAGGCAACAATTGGTTGACTCCGGAAGTTTTGGCATTATTTTCTTTTTGTCAAATGAGAAATTTTACTAAAGATGAAGAAGTGTTCATTATTAAAAAATTGGTAAGTATTACAGCCTTATGAATAATAATGGGTAATCCTATTATATAATTTAAAACATAGCTCTTTTTTACATATACACTTCATTTACAATTTTTATCGCAACTCGAGCAGTTGAGCTAGGCAACTTTCTTCCTACAAATTCTCCTATTGAATTTAGGCCAACACAAAAACAAGAACCTCTTTTTCGTGTAGTATATCATTCGACCCTCGCACAGGAACATGATTCCTACCCCTTCTGCTGCCAAGCAAACTAAGATCATAATGCTTACACCACCATGTTTGACCATTCATACAACACAATTGGTGAGATGTTCTTCTCAGACTTTTTGGGTGATGCTCATAGGTCCATTCTCGGGCCAATTTTATAGTATTAAACCAGAATACCAGTTAAAAATAGTTTGATTAAAATATGTAAATTTTAATGGATGCCCTACTATTAAGACCAAGGATTTATATCCATTTCAATATAGCCTTTGAATTACTATTTCAAATTAAATATTTTTTTTAGTATGGATCTGTATCGAAATCATTGATGACTGTTATTGATTTAGCCCATCTTTTAAGGACATCTAAAGATACGACATTAAAAAATCTATCGGAATCGCTATCTACTCGACAGTTAATACGTATTGCGAAACGTATGACAAAGTATTCTTCAACTTCAGCATATGATATTGTTCAGCACACCTTTTTAGCTAAATTTCTTCCCAATATCGCTAGAAATGCTCTAGAAAAAGCTTGCGCATCATGTTCCGTTAGCGAAAACAATTTTTATAAAAGTTTTAGAAGAGACAGTTCAGAGAAATTAGAATGTAAAGTTGAAAATGGAACACTGACAATCGGTTCAACCAGCGTTCCGATTTATGCTACCGAATCCATGACTAAAGTGCCAGATATACTATTCTACGATGTGCCTCAACATGTTAGATTACTTGAGTGGCTCTTACAAGATTTTATAATGGGTAATCATCTACTCCTCGTCGGTAATCAAGGAGTTGGAAAAAATAAAATTGCCGATCGGCTACTCCAACTTCTCAATAGACCCAGAGAATACATCCAATTGCACAGAGACACGACGGTTCATTCTTTAACGATTCAACCGACAGTTAAAAACGGTATTGTGATTTACGAAGATTCGCCTCTGGTGAAAGCGGTAAAAAACGGACACGTTCTAGTGATTGACGAAGCCGATAAAGCGCCTACACACGTTACATGTGTTTTAAAATCTTTGGCCGAGAACGGAGAGATGATATTGAGCGACGGACGGAAGATTATACCAAAAAACTTAGAAGAGAACTACAAAACGACTAATAAAGATTCGTTGATTATTTTGAATGAAGATTTTAAAATGATCGTCTTGGCGAACAGACCAGGTTTCCCATTCTTGGGAAATGATTTCTTTGCCTCGTTAGGCGATTTGTTCTCTTGCCATGCGGTAGATAATCCATCGATAGATTCAGAATTGGAACTGCTACGACAATACGGTCCAGATGTGCCTTCAGAAATAATTACTAAGATCGTTAAAGCATTCTCAGCTTTACGTAACATGGCTGATCAAGGTGTCGTCACTTATCCTTACTCCACTAGAGAAGTCGTGAATATTGTTAAGCATTTACAGAAATATCCAAATGATAATTTAGCAAGTGCCATTTCGAATGTGTTTGATTTCGATCATTACACGACAGAAGTTATCGATACCTTACTTGATGTACTTAAACAGAGCGGTTTGCCTACGAAAGGCGTTTTACAAAGGAAGAAGGTTCAGAAACCGATTCAAGTTACAATAGAACGTAAAAGCGGGTTAGTATTTGATGATTTTATTAAAAATCATAAAATTTTAAATACAATTTGTAAGTCATTAATTCTAGTTTGGACGTATCCGGTCCAAAGCATGGTAAAATAGACCCCAAGGGTGATCCGCACGTCGGAGGTAACACTTGGGCCGGAGGCACTGGTGGTCGCGATACTGCTGGACTCGGTGGCAAAGGTGGACCTTATCGCCTAGATGCCGGACATGCAGTTCATCAAGTACCTATGAAAATAAATAATCCTTCTAAAAAAATATATATTTTTTGTACTACATAAATATATATTATTTCAACAGCTATCAGATGAAGAAAAGAACGACATTCCGGAACATGTTAAAAAAGCAGCTCGTGATATGAACCGACGTGCTTTTCAAGAACGTTTACAGGAAATTAGAATGAGTGAATATGATGCGAAACTTTATGGAAAATTCTTAGACGCTGTTTCAAATCAAGTATAATACAATCTTGAAACATTTGTTACATTCAAGATATTTGTACAACAGATATGTTCAATTTTTAGATTGGTTCACTGAGGAGTATATTATCATCTTTACAAGCTCATAATAAAGAACGTCAATGGATGCGTCATCAAACTTCAGGCGATTTTGACGATACTAAATTAATCGAAGGTACGAATTTATTCGAACAATGTCTTCAATTGCATTTTGTTCATGTTTTTTAATGCTTGCTCGTAGACAATGTTTTTTAATAATAATTTTCATTTGCCATCATAAAAAGTATTAATCACTGAGTCAATTCCTGTCACAACGAATTGGGAATACAGCTGCTTGAAGTCAAAATATTAATCCTCATCTTGCCTCTATAATGTAGTTTTGATGGATTCAAATTTCTTAGCAGTATATTACCTGTGTGATTAGATTGTGCTATGATTCGGGGAATTTAAGTACTTGTAGTGTCTTCTGTCTATTCTTGTCAATCGATAAAAAAAACGTGCTACAACTGGTATCTTTTGAATTGATTTCATCGATTTTTTTTCATTGGTTTATACGTTTTTTAAGCAATTTATTACTTTTAATATGTTACCACACCTACCTATATATGTATATCCATCAATATTTTTCATTATAATCAGGGAAAATTGCTAAAAAAATATGTTGGAAAAATTAATAAGCATTTTTTTGAGATCTTTTAACGGGCAGTTGAAAAAATAAAAAATATCGTTGATAATGTATGCGACAAAATATATTTGGAATGTATTTTGATATAAAAAATATAAAATACATTTTAATAATAAACATGCGGGCTATATATCCCAAACCGGTACATATTTTTATCAGGCTCTTTCACGATTGTGGTCAAATTCATCTGCATGGATGTAGCTTTGCAGATGAAACATCTTTGGCCGGACTTATTTTCAGAGAGCACGTTGAAAACCTTGCCGTCTATCATTGACAGAATCAATTTGTGCGTTACAAAAATATTTACGCCATCTATTTGTACAACAGTAGGCACAAACTCCCGAATTTGTTTCTGTTTCTTGTTTATAAATAAACTTTATTGTTCTGCAGAATCTTGGTGAAGATGGGTGTGGGTTTTCTCATACGATATTCTTATTCAAATCATCATTAACAAGTCATAATGGCACTAACGATATCACAAACATATATTCATCTGTATCATTTGAATTTTCAAATGACTGCTTGTATAAACTGTGGCCCGAGGAACTGTCACATCACCACTTGTAAATCATAGTGTAGGTCAACGCGTTTATATCAGATCTCAACAATACTTTTCTGAAAATATTTTTGAAAATTCTAAATATCCAAATAAATCAAAAATCAATTGAATCAACGACAGAAACATGTGTTCTGAACACGCTGACCAGTTTTCGTGCTGGTGGGTAACATGGGACATTTTCTATAGCCTTACTTTACATTTTCTATATCGCACTTAGTAAGCATAAATTGTCATGCCGACATATATTGGCATATTGCACCTAAAGCGTTAAGAGAATATATGCTCAAAATATCACAGCTCATTAAAATTGTCATACAAGATAAAAAATAAATCAGTAATGGTTTTAATTAATAATTACATGAAAATCAGGTGAACTGGTGGCAATTCAGATATTTATTTTCTCTATCATTACCGAAATATTTATGAATGAAATGTATGTAAATAAGACTATCCTTTTTAGGTTTAACTGGTGAACAGGCAATATATAAGAGAAGAGTGGATCAAACCCCGATGCCTGGTACTCCTTTGAATCGACCGAAACGATTGCGTCTACTTACAGACGCATCCGGAAGTATGTACAGATTCAATTCGTACGACAGTCGTTTAGATCGTTCGTTAGAGGCAGTCGTTTTAGTAATGGAAGCATTGAGAGGGTTTGAATCGCAACTTTGCTATGATGTTTTTGCACATTCTGGTGAATCAGACGATCTAGAAATTGTGCCTATCCGTAATCCACCAAAAAATGAAAAAGAACGCTTACAAGTAGGTATTTATTGAGATAAAATTAAAAATATATGATCTGGTTATATCATATATTAACGTGTTGCAGGCTATTCGTTTGATACATGCACATTCTCAATTCTGCTGGCCAGGTGATAATACAGTGCCTGCTGTGGAGCTCTCCGTTAAGCAATTGGGTGTGGAGATGGAAGATTCGGAGAATAGCCAGTGGGACGAGTCTACGTTGGTTGTTCTTTCCGATGCTAATTTATCACGTTACGGAATACCCGCTTCTAGATTAGGTGCAGCTTTGAATTCTCATGAAAAAGTAAATGCTCATGTGATCTTCATCGGCAGTCTCGGCGATCAAGCTGATAGGTATTTAATAATTTAATAAGAACATTATTGGCCTTATAAATATTATAAAAATGTCTCTTATTGTTTATAGCTTGTTGAGAGATCTTCCGATGGGCCGAGCTTACATTTGCATGGATGTGTCCAAATTGCCACAAATATTACAACAGATATTTGTATCTTCAATTTCAAACAAGAAAAGTTGAAAATAATGTCGATTTTTAGTAAAATGTTTTTTAGTCATTAATTTTTTATTTATGTAAATATCATTTACGACATATTGACTTCAAGGGACCATGAATGTTATTGTTTAATTGTTATTTGATATTGAAAATATTTTATTATCATTATTGTTGAATAAAAATATATTTTATACATGTTGAATTATTATAATATATATTCCTTAATCTATTCTATATATTTATAGGTGAGCATAAAAATTATATACTTGTTTATAATATATTCATATTAATATCATCAAGGCAAAAATCGTGTCATCAATTAGATCGATATCACGATTTTTGCCACAAAAATGAGATAATTAAATTTACATGTTAATTTCAGCTGTATCATTGAGTTTTTTTTCAGCAAGATGGTGAATAAATAAAAACAAAATAATGGTTTAAAATACGCCTAACCAGCAATGACGTACGATTATAATATTGATTTTATAAAATCAGTCAGTATTTTTTATTTCACTAATTTCATGGATTAATACATAGTATACACTGCATTGATTTAAAAATAATTATAAATTTTAAAAGTGAAAAATAGTATATAGATGCCATCCAGAAAATCGACAGTATGCATTGAGGCACGTTAGTGTCATGAACCTTTAAGCCCTGTAATATGGTTATTTTATATAATTCAAGACTGAAAATCACTTTCATCTATTGAACAGTAATATTTAAAGAATTTATGGCATATATAGGTGCCCATCACATTGTGCGAAATAGCGTGCTAAAATACCAGCCGCGGTCAAAAGGTTAAATAATAAAAATACTGATGATAAAACAAACTATAACAAGAAAAAACATTAACTACAATAAATAAAAAATGTTTATAAATAATGTTTCATTTACTTAAAGATTAAAAAAAAACATAGACAATATCTAAAACAACAAGATCTTTTTAGAAAAAAACTAATTATACAGTTGAAATTAGGGATAAAATTCTATTGTACATACAAATCGAGTTATCTTATCTTTGTGGTGATTATAATTACCACAATTATTTTTTATAGATAAGGCCTTTTTTCTATCCCTAACATTAACCTCAACTTTTTCGTAAAAAGTTATAGGTTTGTATGTAGTATTTTTATTGGTTTTATTATTTGAGATAGGATATAATTATTTAAGTTAAAATTATAATTTATATGCCCAACTATAAATATATATACACTCACACAGGTACATTTGGTATACTTATACAGTAAATTAATAATTTAAAAATCATTTTGTAAACAATTCATGATTCTCGAAGGCACTGATGATTTCTTTACCCGAAAAAGAGTTTTCTAACGGTTCCAAACGTCGCAATATTCTTTCCATAAACGTATTTTGCAACATGCTATGTAGCAACATATTCCAATCCTCTAGAATATGAAATCTGCGACACTTCTGTATCTCTACAGGAATACTGACTACGTCCGAGTCGATTAATACTGTGTAAATATCGATCTTGTTCTTTTTCGTTGCAGTCTTCAACACTTTAAGGAATATATCTTCCAGATTCACGTGTATATTGTCATTTTCTCCATTGCCGCCCTTATAGCTGCAGTGAGACGCCGGTTTGACGAAATATAATACACAATTGGCCTTCTTGAATGCATCTAGACACCACAGATACGGATCACTGTGATCCGTCAGTTCGATCTCTTCGTCCCACATTACGTTCCAATGCAGTTCCGATTTCATATATTTGCGCAGCAGGTTGATCAGTTGTGCGTGATTGTTGTCAATGTGCGAATATAACATCAGGACGCTGGGCGTATAATGCCGCCGCAATCCTAAAATATTAAAAGTATTAACATCAAACTGAAACATAAATAGAATTGCTTCTATTATAGTTCGAATAATTACTTCGAATAGTCTGAAAGATTATGAAACACGTTCCAAATACTGATAAAATCAACGCAGCTTTCCATAAGATTGTGTAGACGATATTATTACAACCTAAAAAGAATGCGTTAAATTAAAACAAAATTAAAAATACAATGATTTGATCAAAAATCTTACTGATGTATATTTTCGGACTGACAGTTCGGTGACAATTTGTAGTATTGCAATTTTGCGATATTAATTGAAAATAATACAATCCCGATTTTTCCGGATTGAAAGGTTGTTGATAATTTGATTCACTAACGTTAAATAACTTTTTGCAGTTATCTTTCTGACCTTCGACTACTCTACACACTTCCATGACGTATTTGTGATCGATACTATCACTTTTCGGAGATAAAGCATGTAAATAAATGTTTGATAAATTTGTAACGTTTATATAGATAAACGCTGCATTAGTTTTGTTGACCGACACTAAAAATATTTAATTTTTTAAAATAAGTAAATCTATTATTATATATATTATTTTAACACATTGTTTACGGGACCTGTAAAAATACGTTTTTTGTTGACTGGTGGTGGGAGTCGGGTAATTTATATGGGTTATTTTTGCGATGGATTTCACTGCTCTTCGTTAGATCACAGTTCACACTACACAAAGCACTTCTATATTTTTTTTGTATACGATTAATTGTAATAAAAATCAATATAGTTTCAGTTATTATTTTTTGTCATATAATGAACTATTCTTTTATTTCACATAGTTGAAACCTTGAAACAGATCGTATTTATACCAGAATATTAATGGGCTGCTTTTGTACTGCAACTCTTGTGAAACCTTTTTTTAATACCTGGATTGGGATGGTTCATTGACATGGGGTTGTCAGAAGGGATTTTTTTAGTTTTACTTGACTATATGATTTTTTTGCACACAAATAATTCTACGCTAGGCGAGATATGGCATGCAATTATACCCGTAAACAATGTGTTAACAAATATTTCATATATATTACCAACAGAAGGAACTGTAAAAACATATTTTCCATAATACTCTCTTGTGTCGTCTTCTGCTAAGAATTCAAAGTTAAAAGTCTCGTTTTCATATCGACGATCTTGATCCGACCAATGGCAATCATAGTTAAGTGACGGAATAGAAAAAGATTTATCGTTATACAAAGTAATCTCTCGACAGTGGTTCTTTAATTCAGATTCAACTTTGTTAACTGCTTCGAACCTAAATTTTATATCTGAAATATCAAGATAAGATAAGATACAGGTACATATCTTTTATGTATTCACGTACAATGAATAAGTTCATTACTCACTGGTCCATCGAATATCAGAAAATGATATGTTTAATAGCGTGTACAGGTAATTGTTCTGGTTTTTATAATTCCACACGTACGGTCGTATTCTAACGTCGCCCAAGTAATGCTGTTCTTTATTTTTTGACTTGAATTCTAATTTGGAGCATCCCGAACTGTTTGTTCTGTAATATTTTACAGTGCAAATATTTGCCGGATCATCGTGTGTAATCTATTGTATATAAAACTTGTTTATCAGTTAGCCAAAAAGAGAACAAGAACTAAACATTAAGAATATTTACCAGATGAGAACAATCGACATCTTCGTTGGGTTTGCGGGCGCAAAGTTCACGATTTGCGCACGTAGACAGCAATAAACAGCATAAAAGGACTAACCACAAGACAAATTCCGCGCTGCCTGACATTTCATATCAACTAAACTTCTGGTAGTCAATCGTGTGCTGCCAGTGGAAAAAAAATATGCGTGTTTATATTTGTTTGTTTGTTTTAACTGAATTCATAATATCGAATCATTTTTATTTATGGTAAATAATATACTAATTAATAGTTATACAAAATTATTTTGTAAATAAATCCACTTTTCAACAAAAAAAATCCGTTTATAATAATCAAATTGCAAAAAATTAATTATATTTACAGTATTGTTGTCTCGGTTTTCGTATCCACGCAGATTATATTTGCACGCTTACTTTCTGATTTATTCTCCACAGTATGTATTGTTGGGTTAAATAAACTCGCACAATAATGAGAATTTCGTAATTACATTTGCATTTTACTGGCACCATTAAAAATAGGCGAAATACATACTAATAAATTGATTACAAGTTACTGAGAATTTTTCCTCAACAAATTGAAATAACAATCGTTTTATTTGTTGATATCTCCTTATTGTTAAAACTACTGTTGCTAATATGAGGGCCGATTTACATTTAGATTTGTTATGGCTAAAACTTGGTGGCACTTGAGTAGCACTGGCGTGATGGTTATTCTCTCGACTAGCAATCTTCAGGCGATTCGGACGCGTGGTCTCGCGTCCACCTTTTTAACAATGTAAACAACTTTAATCGGCAATAAAACATTACTGCAGCGGCTCAATCTGTTTCTAATTGCCACCCGTTACCATCCTCGTCGCCAAATTAATAAAAAAAAATGATATTATTTTTATGGCTTTTAATTTGTCAACTGCTTTTTCTGATTAGGCTAAAAGTCAATTTATAAATACATATGTAAAAAAAACTGTTGCTCTCATCGCTGACACAACGTTTATTTGAAATATATATTTATTACAAATTATATGAGGCGTTGCAGACACGAAGGGCGAACTTTTTTCGCATTTCTTGGTTTGTCAGACATTAGTAAATAATGTTAGATACGTTTTTTGTTGAGTTTGCCCTTTCAACCATATTATCAATTTTACTTTTATATTATAAAATTAGGGCTGACAGTAGATCTCCTATCATCTAAGAGTGGTAGAACTCTGGATACGAAGGGCGAACTCAACAACCTTGCTCCTTTTTACTCAGACCCCTTTCCCTTCCCACCCCACTCTATCTCTTTTCACCCGGCTTGGAAAAAAAGTAATTGCGGTTATGCTGACGTAATCAAAAATCTCAAAAAAATATTGCATATTTTGAAGCTATGGGCTGATTTACACGCTGCCAGTTGCTGGCATGCCAGCTGAAAATTGACTGGCGATTACTGGCATTCCAGTCCACTGGCGCCTTATCGTGTACACAGTGCCAGCAAGTGATAGAATTATTATTGCGAAAAAGCGCTACTCATCTTGCGTCAGTACGGTAGAGTGGTGGAAAGGGGAGTTGGCTCTGCCAGCTGCTGGCGTTATGCGTTTACACAGTGCTAGTCGCTGGCATCCAGTGACTGGCAACTTCAACTGGCACCGTGCAAATCAGCCTTAAAACTTCTAAATATCTCATCAGATCTTTGTAAAATGATGCCGATGAAGGGGTCTTCTAAAATATATTTTTGGGATGAAACAACAGCAAAACGCGGATCACGTAGAATCACTAGCTGCATTATTTACTTTTTGTCAGACGTTGATGATTGCATTAAGAAGTGTTTATGTTCAGCGACAAATGCTTTGGACAGAGGCGGCATCCATAAATTATGTCACAGTTTTTTTTTCGAATTTGTACCTCCCTATCTTTCTCTATGTCACGAGATTTCATTGAGCCAGACTCCTGTTTGTTGCACATTGTCACAATTCCACTGACCCCTTCCCTTCTAAACCTATGACATAATTTCTGGAAGTCGTCAAAATAATAATTTGAATTTAGTCTAGGCCAATTAGTTTTCAACTGATCAGTGTAAATTCGATGAAATAAGACATGTTTTATGACGACTGGCCATTCTTACCTTCATTGTGACCAGGGCTTTGAACATATTGAGGAAATGACGAAATCATGACGAATTCTTCATTCAAAAATGTAAACAAAAAACACCATTCACAGTAGTACAAGTCACGCAAGACTTTGTTTTGGACGTTCTTCAAAAATATATGACAAAAATTCAGCTCCAAGCACCAAATTTAAAGATGGTAAAATTTTTGAGTTAACCAAGGATTACAATTAGAGGTTTACATCCACAAAGTTTACAATTTGAACGTCAAAACTGCAGTGAAGCTTCAGAAAAGAAAGGCTTTTTATGACCCATCGAAGTTCAATCTGGCCAATGTTAAGTTACCGCGTCTTTATGGGTCCCCTGTGCTTGTCCTCCAGTATGTAGATATCCCAGAGCAAATGTCTTGTGTGTTGAGTTTGCCCGAGTACAAAAATAGTTAAATTTATTTTTTAGTACGCCCTTTGTATCCAAAATACTGAATTTTATACCCATTTATGTTACAGCAACGTCTGATATTTCTCTATAAAAATCAATAAATGTTATTTGCTAAGATATATCAATAAAAAAGTGCACTTATTTTGGTTGAAATTAATTTATAATTTATATAATCATTATTTATTTATAATTAGTTTTAATTTTAACATACATTTTTGATAATAGCTAAAATGGTCGTTAATCATACTGTTAAGGCCGAATATGACGCCGTTATACAGTTGAAGTTTTAAACAGTGGGAAAATGGACGTCGACGGCGATTGGCTTCGTATCGAATTACCAGCGTCAGAATTAGCTGCCGATCGAGATGTACCCGAGAAACGAATGCTACCGAGTCTGCTGCAAGGTATTAAATCATCAAATCGACGATAAGCTACCTAAGTTACAACCTCGTATTTTGTATACTAATTCTAACGAACGCTTCAGATGCTGTCAGAGCGTATAATTCAAAAGGAGCCCCTTTCATATGCGATCATTTCGATACGTATTTATCGTTAATCATAAACGGACAGAATATCGAATGGGCAATCGTTAACAAAGGTAAACATTTCGATAACAATGTTTTCGATGAACATTTACATTGTATGTATTGCACATTAACATTATATTATTATAGGTTTCGAATACGTCGAAAGAGGATGTCAGCAATTGTGCGGTTATTTGGAAGACATATTCAAAGAAAAAGACATAGAACATGATGTACGAACGTACAGTTTAAATTGCTTGAAGATGTATCTATATTTGCTCACCGGACTCATGAAGCTTAAGGACTCGAAATTAGCAGCCGAGGTTCGATTTTCAGTAATTTAGCTACTTTCCCATTATCGGAGGTCAAATTTATTCTAAAAAAATATTGATACATTTTATTTATTTACATATAATACAATTATAAATGACATTTTTTTAGTTGATACGTTGCAGACAGTTATTCATAGGGTGTTCACTGTTCTCACCAAAGCGTTGTTTTGCTACATAAATATGTTTTTAAATTTAAACGGTTAGGTGCGATTGAGCGTTGATCAGAACGGTGAAAACCCCATGAATAACTGCAATGAATCGACTTTAAAAATATAAATATTTTTTCAGAATAATTATGCCCTCCAATAACAGGAAATTTAATACAAGTATTTACTACATCAGTGATTGTGGTGTATTGTTTAGATGGCGGCTTCTTTGAACATCGGAAAGCGCGGAAAGAAAAGTGCAAGCGTTGACCGCGAAACTGAAACTGAATGGCGCGAAAACGAAAGGCGCGCGGCTCTAGATGTTATTTACAACTTGTTGCAGTTGCCTTTGCATCGCCTTTGGGATCCACCTCTAGCTGATGATGCATTTGTAGAGTAATGTCATTTACTATTTATAAATATCATTTTATTAATTGTCATGAATAACTAATATTTTATTCAGTTTGGTGGCTCAACCTTGCTATCGAATGATGGAAGACCAAATTATAAGAAGCAAGACCACCAGAGAAACAGTGTTTCAGATTTTGGGTATTTTGAATAAGAAATACAACCACGGTTTATCTTGCACTATAAAGCTCATGCAGGTAATCATTATCATTTATTTGTCAAGATGGGATTCTTAGATCATATAACAATGTTACAATAAAATATTGATATAATTATAGATGGTGCAATTGTACGAGCATGCCATTCTTCCCATTTGCGCTGGCGTCCATCAATTGGTCACCGTTTGGAGTTTGACCGGATTGGTGGGACGTTTAGTCAGAGAACTTGGGGAAACGTTGGGAAATTCCGGTAACGACGAAGGTGTAAATATGGATTCGGCTCCAATCCAACGCAACTGTGCTATGTTTCTGAGCGAATTGACTCAATTGATGCCCGGTCAAATGATACCTGCCGCTCAAGCTATGCGTTCCTATCTCGAAAACGACGAAGTATGATTTTTGCTCCAAATTAATTCTGATATTATATTAATTATTAATTATAATTACAGTGCTATCCACTAAGATCTAGCGTGTTGGGTATGATGTGCGAAATTATATGTAGCGAACTTAAAGGCGAAGGTTTGACCGAAGAAAAGAAAACAATAAGAAATGAGTTCCTCGACGACTTAGAAGATCATATTCACGATCTGTCTGCTTATGTCAGAGCTAAAGTATGTAAATAAATAAATAGGTCATTCTGAAAGTTTTTAGATAGATAATTTGTTAATGAGTTTGAGTATCTAAAAACTTTCAGCATAACCTTTTTATTGTATTGATATAATAATTTTTAATTGTATTATTTATTATAATTCAGGTTTTACAATTTTGGGGTCGGTTACAAAAGGAAGGATGTGTCCCAATAACCAGGCAACAACGCATTTTAGATCAGGCAATAGGACGTTTACAAGACAGAGCCACCATTGTTAGAAAAAGTGCAGTACAGTTAATTAAGCTATTTTTAGAACACAACCCATTTTCGGCACGATTGACCTTGAGCCATATTGAGAATCAGTTGAATTCAGAGAAGGCAATTCTGGAAACAATGCAACAGAAATTGAGAATAGCACCCAATTCCGCTCTCTGCAGTAAGTGGGAGGAGATTGAGGATGATGTTAAATCTGAAGTTGCAAATAAACTTGCACAGGCTACTCAGGACGATCCGCCACTATCTCAAAATTTAAACGATGCTTATGCAGCAATCAGGAGTTGCTTGGAGGAGAAGAAATATCAAGAAACGGTCGCTATTATACGTTTTACTGAAAAGCAATTTCCCGAAGCGAAGTTGCTGAGAAGCGAAATGAACAAAGACGATCAGGTAGTTTCATATTTAAAAATAAAATATTTATTATACAGATAACATGAGTGTTTTTACAATTAGGTGGCATACATTGTTAGTGTTTTGCGTAATGTTTTCATTACCGAAGTCGAGCTCCAATTGGAGACTCCGGGTAAAGAATCCGAAAGCCTTGCGTTAATTAAACAATACGAGGAAAAGGAAAATGTCGTTGCGTTTTTGGAGGACTGTTTATCGTTCAGTAAATTGATTCAAAAATCTATACCTCTCGTTTACACCTTACTGATTTCTAAACAGTCGACCGATGTAAACGAAGCAATCGACTTTTTCACAACGGCGCACAATTTTAATATAGAAACGTCCGATATGGGCACAATGGGAATGCTTCAATTGGTTTGGTCTCCAGATCAGGTAATAAACTAACTACTATAACTGATATAATTTTATTCTTGAACTAATGTATGTGTAACATCAGGAAAAACGCGACGCTGTTGAACATGCGTACAGACAAATTTATTTTAATTCAGAAGGGAATTCTGTAAGAGCCCGAGCTGCCATAACTGCCAAATCGTTAGTGAAACTAGTTCAATCTGTGAATCAAGGCCAGGCTGCAGCTTTGGAGGCCCTCCTAGCGCGTTGGTTAAAAGACGGCCATTTATGTAACAATGTTATTCAGGTTAGAGTTTTGAATTAATGAAATAATTTTTTTAAGAGTGAGCTTTTCGTGAGTTCAGTGACTACTTTTTATAGATTTTTTGGGAAATGTTCACCATGAAACACGAGGGCACGTCCGAAAATGACAGTTACGCTGCTCTCAGTCTCCTCGTGATGATATCTAAGGCCAAACCGAGCGTAGCGTCTGCAAACGTAGAAATCATTCAGACCGTCGGTCTCACCGGTAGCTATCAAAAGAAGCTTCTTTCGACACAGCTGCTTCTGTCGATGGCTCAGAATCAAACGCGACTTCCAGTCACAAATACGATATTCACTATCCTCTCAAAGAACCTCATCGAGATGTTTTTTACGTCGAAAAAATTTGCAGCTTTCGGCACAGCCACTGTAAACGTAGTCTACTCTCTTTGCGACACGCCTGATTTGATTTGTATCGAGTGGCTTTCTAAGATATCGCAGAAATTAGATAAAGAATTTAAGCAAGAGAACGAAAGCGGCGTCATTTCACTTCCAATTGAGTACATCGAGAGATTTTTGGTGCTTGTGGGACATATTGCAATGAGACAATTGACACACTTGGACGTCACTGTCTACGGAGAACTGAGAAGAAGAAATGAGGTTATTTTAATCATAATTTATAAAAGGATCCTATTTTTCGGGTCAGAATTTATATTAAAAGTTCAGAATATAAGCAGCCAGAATAAATATTAAATGGTCAGAACTTATATTAATTGGTCAGAATTTATATTAAATGGTTAGAATTATTTTGACAGATGGTCAGAATAATTTTTTCTTCGTTTGTCGCTCTGAATACCTTCGCGTCTTACATGAAATTAAATATATTTGTTGAGAGTTAATCATGGGGTGTTCAATGTTTTAACCAACGCTCGCTCGCTTGTATCTAACCTGTCCCAACAGTTTTGGCGCGAGTGAGATACTTTAAAGATATATAATTTAATTCAAATAAATAATTGCCCATTTATATTTATAAATGTTATAATATTTTTTAATTCACATAATCATCCTATATTTTTATTCTGACCGTATGCTATTTTTATTCTAACCATTTGATATTTATTCTGACACTGAATAATATAATTATGACCATTATTTTTTTAAATTCTGATTGCCCTTTATTTTTATTCTAACCATTTGATATTTATTTTGACCCTGAATAATATAATTATGACCAGACTTAATAAAATTCTGACTGAGATTTGATTTTTATTCTGACCCACAGTTGATTTAAATTCTAACCATTTAATTTGTTGCCTTTATAAAATACTATTTATTTTGTATAAAAAAAAAACATATTTTACTAGGTTCGCGAACAACGAAAAGCAATCACCATAAAAAGCAAAGTGGCTGGTAAAAAAAATGCAGATGGGACTCTCAATTGTAGTTCTGCCAGTGCTGCAGGTCGAATCCAACAATTGCAGAATCAATCTACTGCTTCCGTTGCTCCGGTAAATAATTTTGAGATTGTAATGAAATTATTTTTGTATTATTTTATTTTATATTATTTAAACTACAGGGTGAAGAACCTGAAGAAGACGAAATGGGATTAGAAGGAGCTGTTGCTGATGATGCCGATGCTGAATTCGTAAGGATGGTATGCGAAAAGGAAGTGGTTTATGGTGGATTGCTCAGTAAAGTTGGGCCTATCTTACGAAGTTTATTAGAGAAACCGACTTCACAAATTCCAGAAGAATTAAGAGCATCTGCTTGTCTTACTCTTGGAAGGTAATTACTATTTGTCTGCTCCACACCATTTGGTCTACTCTTACACTTGCTGAAGTGACAGACATGCTTCACCATACTGAATTTTCATTGAATCTAAAATGGTGTTCCACTTTTGTACGCGGCCATTTCAAGTTATTACTGTGCCATCACTCTTCAAACTTCACAAACAAACACGTTCTTATAATTTCTAAAACATTTTTTCTATCATTATACATATTTTATGAGGACAATTTAAATGAGCAATATATATAAAATAATTGTTCTATGAAACAAATTGTTTGTGCATTACTGTCGGACAGATTAGGCTCAAGTGAGCATTGGTCAGAACAGTAAACACTGAATAACTGCAACAAATCGATTTCTGAAGATTTACTTCACATAAATGCACAAACAATTAATTTTATGGAACAAAGTATTTATTTAAATGCACATATCTCTTAAAATAATTCCCCATTAAATCGCACCCATATTTTATTCATAAATATGAATCTATCTGATTCTGCTTGTATTACTATGATAGGTCAATTTACGAATGTTCCTAAACCAGAACAAATTTTCCTTCTAAACCGATTTTTCCATATATTAGCAATTGTATCCAACCCTTGAATTACATTTATTTTTTCTTTATTCTTAGATTTATGTTAGTATCGTCGACGTTTTGCGAAGAAAACATGCAGTTACTCATGACGCTATTAAAAAACGCCACCTGCAGCACCATGCGTTCCAATATCGTGATAACTCTCGCCGATCTCACTCTCCGTTTCCCAAACATAATACAGCCATGGACGCATCACATCTACGAAAGGTTTTATATAAATAAATGATCAACAATACTTTTTTGACACGTATCTCACTGTATTTTTAACAATTCCAGACTTGAGGATCCATGCGTGGAAGTGAGACAGTGCACCGTTAAAATGTTGTCTTTCTTAATTCTGCAAGAAATGGTGAGGGTGCGAGGACAAGTAGCCGGTTTGGCAAGATGCTGCGTTGATAGCGATCTAAACATACGAACAATGGCCCGTGCATTCTTCAAACAGCTTTCGCAGAAAGGAAATTCTTTATATAACGTAATACCTGATATCATATCCCGATTGAGCGATACCAATTTAGAACTACCCGAAGACCAATTCAGATCTATTTTAAAGTGTGTATATATATATATATATTATATTATATTCAGTGTATGTATAAATACACAAACGTACAACATAAATTCATTTTAGATACGTAATGTCTTTAATACAAAAAGATCGCCAAATGGAAGCATTAGTTGAAAAATTGTGCCTTCGATTCAAACTTTCGAATGATGAACGACAATGGAGAGATTTGGCTTATTGTCTATCGTTATTCACGTACAACGATCGATCTATTAAAAAATTGATGGAGAACATGGACTGTTATAAAGATAAATTATTTTCAAAAGAAGTGTACAATTGTTTCAAAACGATCATTAACAACACCAATAAAATGGCTAAGGCTGAGCTTAAGGTACGATCTAAAATTTATTATTTATGCTTCAATATTTTTTTATTAATTAATTGTATATTAGGCTACTGTTGCCGAGTTAAATGAAAGAATTGAAGAAATATTCTCTATAAAAGAAGGCCATGAAAATCAATCGAACGAAGACGATAACCCAAGACCTAAAGTGCAATTAACGCCTAAGCAAAAAAAAGCAGCAAGCAATAGACGAGCCCGTGCTCGTAAATCTAGTAGTGACGAAAGCGATGATGATTCAACGGTTTGTAAAATATATTACATGTTTCTGAAGCGCTTGTATTGTAATAACGTTTAAATTTGTAGAACACTATTAATACTGTAAGAAGTAAAGAATCAGCATCTGCACGTACACCTTTAAGAAAACGAGTGGTTCGTAAGTACAATGATGAAGATGATGACGATGAAAATGATTCAGGTTGGCAAAATATTTTATGTAAATGAAATATTTTTCGCTGTGTAATATTTTAATATTATTATGTACTTGATAGATCCTGATACGTTTATAAAAAAGAAACCACAACCAAAAGATGTTTTTAAGAAGCCATTGGATAAAGTTTATAGAAAGAGAAAGTAATTGATATTTATTATATATATAAATTTGTTCTTAGGAAATAAAATATTTTAAATAAGTTTATTTTAATTTCTCCGCTGACGCCTCTCAACCTATTTTGATTTGCGCACCGTTTCCCTTATTTTTAATTATATTATGAACCTTATAGGGTTCAAATTTATTTTGTAGAATTATTCGTTTGTGTTCTATTAACCCTTTCCGGTCCAATGTCGAATGTCATTCGACATCGACTTTATTCCAATGAGTCCTATGTCGAATGTCATTCGACATTTTTTTCTTCATCAGTTTATTGTCAAAATACAAGCAAACATATTATTTTCTCACTTGTATTTAGTGTAACGGTATACTGGGATGAGGATTCAATGGTTTTTATGAGCATTTGAATGTATAACTTTCTACCTGAAGATACAAAAGGTTTGTTTTAGTGGCTAGATTGGTACGCGTCACTCACTCGGATCAGTTACGCTCGACCCATGCACGTGAAAACAGTTTAATAATTATTATTACCGATACTTATAATTGTACTATTATTCTAATAATTCTAACCCCTCAAAAATGCCTAGAATTACAAAAAAAAAACCGCGATAACAACGAGTTTGAAAGAAGTGATGAAGAATATATGAATGAAGTGAAGTGACTGAACTATTTGTTGAAAGTGAAAATTAAGACGTTTCTGGTGTAATAAAACAAACAAAACTGATGAAGAAGATTATCTATAACTGATCCTGGACTATCTGTTCCCCCGAGTGCTTGGAGTTCTAATTCTAATAAAGAAATAAATAGTCGTACAATACCACGAGTCTACAGAGTCTTGAGCAGCAGTGATAAGGATTCCGAATTTCGATCAAGATTATTACTTCCTGTTTTTATAGTTAGGCGATAGGGAGCAAAGACTGGACAAAAGGGGTCATTTCTTATACCTCAACCCTCAAGGGAAGCATAAAGATTGCCTGGTATGCTCCAACAGAAAAATTCCTGGGAGTAGGAAAGAAACGCGATATATTTGTGTAACTTGTAAGAGAAAGCCCGGCCTTTGCATCGGTGAATGTTTTCACCGATATTATACTTTGGATGTGTATAAAATGTAATAATTAGAGCATTATCCTATACCTTCAAAAAAAAAAAATTGTAAACATAAATATAGTTTTATTAAAAAAAAAACTAGATGTATTGTTTTACTTTGTAATTCTGTAAATCCTTTGTGGACCTGGTAGAAAATTTTTTTTTTTTTTTGTGGACCGGAAAGGGTTAACAGTTGTTTTCAAACTTTTTCCAACTCAAATCTTACTGTAGTTATAATCGACATTTTGACTGCCAAACTGTATATTGTCCATGAAGAGAGATAAATACTTAAAACCATATTGTTGATGGCGTAATGTTCCAATTTAGAAATATGCAACTATGCCAGTGGTATGAAACATTTTTTTACATATATTTCAACTTATTGTTTTTTGAAATGGGCCAGTGACGTTAGGCTATGTGCTGCCCATAGGCAAAATATATGGGAGCTATTCAGAGTTTGCCATAAAATTTGACTGTCGACGAACATAAACCTCATTTTTTCAATAATCAAAGAGGTTTTTTAATCTTTATTTGGTTCGAAATATGAAAAATAACGTTATTTCAGATTTTTTCAGGGGGGGGGGGGGCAAAAGTTGTCCAGTCAGTAGTCGTTTTTTGATATTTCGATTTCATTAAGATTTATAGTATTTTATTAAATTACCTGTCATAATTACAGAATCCATATAAAAAGTAATAAAATCGTGCAGTCGCAGTGGAAACACTCGGTTATATAGCGTTTATATTAAAACTTTTTATAACAATATTACGATTTACAATAAGTGAAAATCGAATGAAGCGTATCTAAATCAAATTTCGACCAATAGGAGAGCACAACAAACAAGTATCCCTTCTCAGAAGTAAAAAATTCATGTCAAAAGCAATATAATCGTGTCGGCGCTGTCGCAGTGGGAACGCTCAGTAACGAGTGTTCCCTCTGTGATCAAACAATATAATAGCGTAAGCATTTGGGGGACTGAACAGAACACGAGTTCACAGTAAATATTCTCCATCATTAAGGGAATTCCTTTGTGGCGAAACGGTCACGGATATACATTTCCGAAAATGCAATACGACCTTGGACGAGCGAGCATCGACTTATTTCGCTGTTCTACGAAGCGACTGCAGTGATTGGCTGGAAGATCGCTGCACAAATGCGATTGGCCAGCAAACCTTATAGCCTTGGATATATAATATAAGCCCAGACTCCGGTGAGAGAAGTCAGTCAATCGGAGGCAGACAGTCACCCAGTCAGGAGACAGGGAGTCGGAGTCACCAGTAGCCACTCGAAGAGACCAGCAGACGCGCCCCCACCGACAAACGTGAAGAGACAATCTGGAACTCCCGAACAACCATTGCCTCAAGGGTAACTATCTCGTGACACTCACTGCAGACAGCCACAAGAACCCTGAGGATCGTCCACGGACACCATCACCTGCGTCAGCTTCATCACCGCTTGGAAGAAACGTCTCGCCGATAATTGTCTGTCGCATACATGTAAATATTGTAATAAAAGTATTACTAGATTCCACATTGAGTCTCATTCTCATTATTCTCTCTAGGGCAGCGGTTTCCAACCTTTTTGTTACTACGCCTCCCCAAAAAAAAAGAAATTTTCCGCGCCTCCCTTACCTTTTATTTTTTTAATAGATTAAATAATATAGACACGTTTTAAATAATAAAAACTTTATTACAAAAATAAACTGAAAACCACAATTAACAGAATAATAACAAGGCTTAGTTATAACATACACATACGTGTATATTTATTTTTATATATAAGTTTTTTTAAACAATTAAACCAACTACATCTATCGCATAAAAATTTAATGCGACGGTTGTTGTTGTTTATTAGCACAAAGCTTATCAAATCTTGGGGGCAATGTGGAGAGTGCCACTCGTATCTCTTTTTCGACTACTAACCTGTTGCGATATTTAGTTTTCATTGCAGCCAGTGCCGAAAAGCCCGTTTCGCATAAATACGACGTTACAAACGGTAGAAGCACTTGCATTGCTTTGCAATACAAAGATTCATACTCTCCTTTAAGATTCATCCAAAATTGAATTAAGGTTTCATTTTGAAACTTTTGTTATAGTAGGCTATCGCATGATAATTCTATAAGTTTTTCCTTTTCAATGGTTGTCAGCTCAAATTTGTCGTTTTCATCGTCGATAAATGGATTCTGTACCCACAAAAACTTTGAGAAATCAAGGTCTTTAAAATAATTTGAAAAATGCAGCACTAGACCATCCAAGTGTTCAATAAAAAGATTCTTGCTTGTTTCAATATTGGCTGTGGCCCAGAAATCTTTTGACAGTGAAAACATGTCCAACTCATTCTTTTGTAAATTTGACTTCCATAACTTCAACTTTTTAATGAAAGCTTTTACTTTGTCTTTTTGAACAAGTGGATGCATTTGTGATCCCTGCATTGATTTATTCAAACTGCTCAATTTTCCAAAAATTTCAACTAAATAGGCAAGTTTAACAAGGAAATTATCGTTCGTCCACAAATGTGCCTCTTCGTGGTGATTTTCTTCGAGAAAGGCTGTTATTTCTTCTTTGAGTTCAAATACCCTTTGAATCGCTTTTGCACGAGATAGCCAGCGAACTTCACAATAATACAGAAGTGAGGTATAATTAGCTTCCATATCTACACACAACTTTGCAAACAGCCTAAATCTCAAAGGACTGTTCTTAATGTAGTTTATAATTTTTATAATTTTTGTAAAAATGTTGTTAAGTTCCTCGCTCATATTTTTTGACACTAGAGCTGCTCTGTGAAGCATACAGTGCGTCCAGATAGCATGTGGTGCTTTCTTTTTAACTAATGCTTGAAGACCTGCTTTGTGTCCGGACATTGAGTGAGCTCCGTCAGTACACAGTCCAATACAATTACTCCACGTTATGTCGTTTTCTTTAAAAAAAACTGTCCATTATATTAAAAATTTCAATGGATGTGGTCTTTCCAGGAATGGGTTTGCAAAATAATATATCTTCTAATATATTATTTTCCACAACATATCGAACATATGCAATTAAATGGGCATCTTTAGCTATATCAGTTGCCTCTTCTACTTGTATGGCGAATTTCGAAGTACGCAGCCGAGAAACTAATTGATTGCAAATATCTTCAGATATATCATTGATTCTTCTTCCGACTGTATTATCAGCAAGCGGAATTTGTTGCAACTGTTTTGCATATGATATCAATAGCTGCTGGTAAAATTAGAGTTTCTCCTATTGTATGTGGTTTCTTACATTTTGCGATTCGGTAAGAGACATGGTACGAAGCCAATAATGCATTTGGTGATACAGAAAGAATATTTTTGAACGTTTGCTTTTGATTATTAAGCTCATCCAATTTTCTTTCAAAATATTCTATGGACTTATCAACGTATTCAGAATGTAGAGTTTCATGGTGCCGTTTTAATTTGACTGGTCTCATACTATCTGAAGCCAAAACTTTCGAACACAACAAACACATTGGTTTTTCCAAGCCATCTATAATGACACTAGTGAATCCTAATGATAAATAGGATGAACTGTATTGTCTTTTCTTGGGAGCTTTACTTCCTTGTACTTTTTTTATTTTATTCCCACTAGTATCAGCATCAGTATCTTCATTATTGTTGACTTTTCTCTTGTAACCACTCAAAAATTTATCCATTCGTCTAAAAAATATTTTATTGATATAAATTAAAATCAATGATAGTTTAAATAAAAATAAATCAAGTTTAAAATATACTAACGATTATTTTCAAGAAGAAATCACGTCAGAAACAATTAAAAAAAACAATATAACACGAGTG
Organism: Plectrocnemia conspersa; assembly: GCF_051122295.1. NCBI lineage: Eukaryota > Metazoa > Arthropoda > Insecta > Trichoptera > Polycentropodidae > Plectrocnemia > Plectrocnemia conspersa. The sequence continues at coordinate 8,951,866 of NW_028277178.1, read as the reverse complement.
ACATTTAAATTTGAGGTTATTGTTTTATGCAACTAGCGGTCGTTTTGTGTATTACCGAAACAGAGCGTTTGCAAACGCGCCATTTTTAAATTTCTCCGCTCCAGATAATTTTTTTAATAGGAATTAAATATATGTAAATGTAAAAAAATGAACATTCATGCACTGAATTTTCACTGTTACGTTAATATATCAAGTTTTATTCATTTCTAGATATTATGGTATAAAAAATAATTCATTAAAAAATGTTGGCGCCTCCCCTGGCAATAGTCCGCGCCTCCCCTGGGAGGCGCGCCTCCCAGGTTGGAAACCGCTGATCTAATGAATAGTTTCTTAATGTCGCAGAAATTGGCTTGTGAAATGAATGTTACTCTCATTATTATTTTATTTTATAATGTTATTTTAAATCTAAAACAACATCAGTGAAATAAATATATTTATTTATGTGAAATGATGATGATTGGTGGTATATTTTGTTTTATTTGGACCGTCTATATTTTACACTTACTTTCAGATAAAAAAATATATATGGTAAAACACTTGTATGAAATAAAATTATTATAACGTAATTATTGATAAGCCACTGTTATTTATTTAAAATACATTACAATATATATATATACATACATATATTATATATAAAATGTATAATCATAAATATATAAATTACTAATGTTCATAACTAAAACACTGACCAGAAATGTATAAGTTCTTAAGATTTGGAATGCCTACTAAATATTTATCGATGATATCTCTCTCAACATCTCCAGTTTCTAAAACCTAAAAAAAAAAATATATATGTATAAACAGCAATTTAAAATTATTCATGTATTTTGTACAACAAATACCTCGCAATTTTGAAACATTGCTATCTTGGAAAGCATGCATTTAAACATCTTGAAATTGCTCAAATCGACCATATAACACGAACTCCAATATTGCCCGTGATAAATATTTGTAAGTTCTACATCGGATTTGTCTTGATCCCTTGTGATAAATTTACCCTGCATCACAGAAGGCATGTCTATCTCTAACAAATATTCTATATGCCAGCGAGACATCAAGTCTTTATAATAGTTAGCACGCAGAGAATCTAACTTTTGAAGTTGCACTAAAATCTCTCTGCAAGATTCGTAATTAGCTATATGATCGATGGAGTGCTTTAATACGGCGTAAGTCAAGAGAGTCCCTAAAAAATATTATTCAATAACAAAACATAATATTAAATCGTAAAGTTATTCATTTTCCAAGTACCACTTTTAAAATAGATAAACTTACATTTACTATCAGGCTCCATCTCTAAAAGCTGTTGACACATTTCGAGCTGCTCTTCCAAAACTTGGATAACCGACGGACCAAAATTATTAGTGAAGCTCACTTTTCCACACCCGACAAAATAATCATCAAATTTTGGTAAAGCAGTATATTCGCATTTAACTATGCATTTCGATCCGTTTGAGCGAATGTAAGTTACAGTGATATCTGTAGCATCATCATAATCCAAACGCTCATGTTCAAATACCCAAATAACATCATATTCTGGATGAATAACAGGTTTCCAAATTCCACTCAAAAGTTTATCGCCGATGTGAATTAAACAATTTGCATTGTTTATCTTCACACTTTGCGTGAATGAAATGCACGATTTTTTATGCTTCACATGGCACATTGCCAACTGAACTTCTCTCTTAGGAGCTCCTGAAAAATTTAAATAATTAACCTTATAATATATAAAGCATTTTGATTGAAGTCAAACACAGTTTTAGTTTAACATAACATACATGAAAATTTGTTTCATACTATCTATCAAATTCCAATCAACCAATGTGTCTTTGTCTTATTAGAAGATTATTCTATTTTGTGCCATATAGACTAGTGCATTTTATTTAAGAGCTTCAGAGTTTGAAAATTGCTAGTTTAGAATTTGCAAAATCCCGCTGTTGTGTGGATAGTTTAAAAAATAAGCAAAGTAGCCGAATTTTTCAAAAATAGATTAAATAGACAGAAAAAATAGATTAAATAGAATAGAGAGGAAGAAAATTATAGAATAGTTTAGTTTCATGTTCTAGAGTAGTTAATTATATAAGCTTCGGTCAATAAAGGAAAAAGTATTTTCAATCGATCTTTACATTATGGTAGGCGAAAAGAATATTTTTCTTATATCTGAAAACTTATTTGTATATTTATGTTCCTAAAAAAAAAACAAACCGAGTAACCATCTTTGATAAAACCAAGCACTAGTGTCGTTTGGATCTGTAAAAGCAGCATTGATAACCAGCTCCAAGTCATCTCTGTGTTTATCATCTTGTAATAGAGTAGGATCTATAAATTAATATATATTATTAAAGGGAAAAAAGGTCAGAAGATCATTTTTAGCAAAATCTTACTCTCCGGTTGTGTGAAAAGCTTCATCAACAATTTGCTGCGATAATGCCAAGCTGAATAATTGGAAAAGTTCTCCTCGATCTTCTTTAAACTATACTCAAATTCGTCAAGCAGATCGACTTTGAAATTTTCAACAACATGATCCCGATAATTCCAACAATGGACTAAAAATTGTGATCGATAAGCTTATAACTTTCAATAATAAATTAGACATTTAAACCGATAAATACAATTCCGTCCGTCCAATTTAAGAAATGCGGTGCAAAGCTTCAGTTCCATTTCCCAATTAGGATCATTACGCGTCTTCAGAATCCAAAGTCTATGATGCCAAGCGCAGTACGATTTGGGATTCACTTTTAAGCAAGTCTCAGTGAGTTTCAAGTCCGTATCGAACATATCTTTGAAATTATTTGATTGTTCTTCACTAAAATATCACATATTTAAATAACACAATAAAGAAAATATACATTAAAAAATGTTTACCAATCCAAAAAATGCAATAACACTTCACGGCGAATATTCCAAAGAGTGTAAAAGTCAGGATTACGACTCAATAAATCACTAGTTAATTTCAACATAGTTGAATTGTACTCCTTATTCGATCTCTGCAATTTTAATATGTTTTAAATTTATTAGAAAACTAATCATTTTTTTAAATTTTAACCGATTTTACAAATACCATCTCAAAAATTTTAGCAATTTCAGTTTTATATACAGCTAATTCAGTGTCACGTTCCTTCTTCTTTCTTAATTTTTCTTCTTCGGTAGTCCTCAACCTAGCTACCCCGTGCTAATCAAAAATGAAAAATATTTAAAATGGATAATATATACATATATTTTTAAGTTATATATTAATATAAATTTTATGTATGCAAATGGAGATTTTTTAGTGCAACAGTATTAATATAATTTGTCATGTTTGCTATACATTTCATTAATGTTTTATATCGTAAGTTACTATATAACGTATTCATTACCATTTTGCTCGTAAATTAAAAATTGATTCGTTTGAATAATAAAATACTATCTACTAGTAATCTTCCTTGTATGACTGACAGAACTAAACGTCATGTGGTTTTTAATGTGGCCTTAACAGAGTAATTTTTGACTGACCATGACTAAATATGTTATTAAGCGTAGGTAGAGCAGGGACGTCATTTAGTAGGTGCGGGAGAAAGCATTTGCCCACTTTAATTTTTTTTTAAAAATGCATGTCATTTAAACAAATACTACTATGAATCTTATTAAAATCGAAATATTATAAAAATTACTACTGACTGGCGAACTTTTTCACCCTCTCCTAAATACTAAATCTAGCCATAAACAAGCCATTTAAGAACTATCTGTAAATGAAAGTAAATGAATATGTTGATATAATGGAGAGAAATCAGCGTAGAAACTCTATTAAACCTAAGCTGTAAGAAGTTGGGAATTAAGTAAGGAATTTATGACAAAAAATAAAAGACATTTTGGTTGCTAATGCACTACGAACAGGTACATGGACAAGAGTGTTCATTTAATGAAAGTGTTGGGGCTTATTTACATTCAAATTTAGATTTTGTTATGGCAAAACTTGGCGGCACTTGGGTAGCACTGGCGTGATGGTTATTCTCTCCACTGGCAATCTTCCGGGCATTCGGACGCGTCGTCTCACGTCCGTTTTTTAAACATGTAAACAACTTCATAATTCAATAAAAACACTACTGCAACGGCTCAATCTGTGTCTAATTGCCACTCGTCAGCATCTCGTCGCTAAATAAATTGAATTGCTAAACATGAGAGATTGGGGCCAACTATTCTATCAGTAATAGATTTGCAAGACGTTCGGTCACAGTCACAGTTTGAAGTTCGGGATTTGAAAATTTATGACGACATTCCAGAAGAGGACAAAATGTTTGTGTTGAAATAAATATGCTGATTTTTATAATGTTATGTTTTGTTTTGACATCTTTTTTTGTGCGTTTTATTATATATTATACTTTATTATTATATGTGTGGTTGCGTCGCACCCGCACCGCGTCCCGCTGACTACTGCCCCCGCGACCGCAGTATTGCCACTATGCCACACGCCCTCCTGATGCCCTCATCATACAAATTCCTCGAGATAGCGAGGCCGTCGTCGCTGTCGTGCTGGTCTGCGAACGGCTTCTTGGTCGGTTGGGGCCTCCTCTGCTGGGATTCGATGCGGCGAAGGACCGTATGCCTGCAATAGCGCACCTTCGACCAATCTGGTGCCATGCTCTTCCTCCGGGGCTCTTCTCAGGTCTAAGACGTGCCGTGGGATTCCGTCTACGATAACATTGTTTGATGATATCACGCCTGTTACTCGTCCCTTGGCCCACGTCTTCGTGCACGACGGTTGAGCTGGCTTGACTAGTACCATCTCGTTGACCTCAAATCTCGCCTGCTCCGTCGGTGGTTCCTCAACCGCTACCGCCGGGTGTCTCCATATGTATTCATGCACCATTCTTGCCGGTGCAGAGGCGGCGTCTTTTCCATCCTTCGGTGCAAGATTATACCAGAACACTGCCCGGGTCGGTGACACGTCACTTCTCGCAGCTGTTCTCTTGATTGTTCGGTGGTGGCGTTCCACAATTCCGTTTCCCTGAGGCCTGTATGCTGCTCGGAATCTTCTCCGAACATTCCATTGCTGACACAGCTCGGCTACTCGTTCGGATCGAAACGCCGTTCCGTTGTCCATTAAAAGTTCTTGAGGCGGCCCCCTTTCGGAGAATATTTGTTCCAGGTTTGTCGCGATTTCGAGCGCAGTTTCGAAGCGCAACTTTCTCCACAGTCCAAATCTACTTGGGCCACAATCCACAACTGTGAGATATTGGCACCCTTGATGGTGTGTAACGTCAATCGCTAGCCTGATCCAGTTTTCTTCGACTCCGAGCGCGCCTTCGTCGTGCTTCGTCGGGTGCGGGTCGATCAGCTGACAGGTTTGACACTGGCGTACGCACTGCTCGATCTCACCCCGGGTGGCGCTGGGCGCAACCATACGCGCGAGGTGGAGACTCCGCTCCACTCCAAAATGGTGCATGTTATGCAGTTCTTTTATGGTGGCGACGCAGACTGGTTCAGCTCTTCTGACCTGGTCCACCCAGGACTTCTTGACTCTGGTTAGGGCGTCCGCTCGGTTTTTATGAGAAGGTACGAACGTGATTTTTACGACCATACCGTACTCATCAAACAGTTCGCGTAGGACGCCCAGTCGTCTCCTGACGAGCATCTCTGCGGCGCCGGACACTTTCGCCTTCGGTCCCGACTCACACGCGGAGTTCAGCCAACTAACGACCGTCGCCGAGTCTGTCAATATTGTTAGCTTCCGAATGCCCCATTTGACGGCCAAGTTTACTCCTTTGAGGACGGCATCTAGCTCTGCTACATTGATGTGTCCGACATCCGTGAGTTTCCGAAGCCAAGCTGCGTCCTCCACCACCTCTCCGTCGATTTCGAGCGCCACACCGTATGCAATCGAGCTCGCGTCACACCAAACTCTTCCATGCTCCGTTTGCGAAACGTTCCACTTCCCTCGCACTGGATCTTCTGCATCCACTCTGGCCAGGATCTCTCGCATAACCTTCTCTGCTCGTTTACCGATGAGGTCTTCCCACGACGTGCCTTCGCATGCACGCTTTACGAAGCTGCAGGCCACTCTTAACCAATTGCCTATCGGATAATGGCCCACCAACTTTCCGCAGATGGAGAATAGCACTCGCCTCGTAATTTTATTTCCCCTCTCAAGCGTCGGAATGGCGTTTCCCCGCCTAAAACGAAGGTCTCCGTCTGCGTCCCGTCTCACCTCCAATCCCAGCACTCGTCCGCCGTCCAGGTTCTCCGTCGGCTTTGACTTTAGTCCGAATCTCTTCAAGAGTGCTTCTACTCGACTCGCTTTTACGATGCTCTCGTCCACAATTATATCGTCGATATAATTATCGGTCCCTCGTCGAACCTCCGCGTCCTGCGATAGTACGTACTCCACGATTCGACTCATTATTTTCGGAGCGCTACTAAGTCCAAAGCCGAGTCTCGTAAGGCAGTATGTTTTTCCTTCGAAACATACCAGCTGGTGGCGCCACAGGCTCTCGTCCACTTTGACTTGTAGATAAGCCGCCTTCAAGTCGATCAATTTAAGCGGTCCTCTCATTCGCCTCCACTTGCGCACAGTTTCGTCGCACGCAGGCGCTTCCATCCCCGAGTTGCACTCCACGAACTTGTTGAGTTCGCGATAATCAAGTACCGGCCTAACTTTTTGTTTATTCGGCTGAGCTACAGCCATCAGCGGCAAAATCCCTCTTTGTTCCGCCCTCCATGGTTGCAGCCATCCCTCGCCAATCCACTTCTGCATTTCAGCAGTGAACTTCTCACGAAGTTCCTCTCGTTCGACGCTGCTGTAGTGAGAGACGTTGTTCCTTAGCATCGCCGGAGGACCGTCTTTCCAGTTCCAGGTCGCCGTCCATGACTCGCCATCGAACGCTGCGCTAAAATCGCGATCTTTGATTGTCGCAGGGGGCAAACTCGCAGCTGCGGCCGCTTCAATCTGTCTCTCACCGACTCGCACTCGCCAGCGCCTCGCGACCGGCGCAGACGACGATTTGCCGAAAAATCGCACACTGTCACCGCAAATCTGCACCCCCCCGAACTGCCGAATAACGTCCATTCCGCACACTATGTCCACGCCGGGCAGCAGATTTTCCATCGCGAGACACTCGACAGTCGTCGATTGACCATCGATCGTCAGATTCACTGTCGTTGTCCCTGTGCATCGCACTCTCGAGCCGTCAACTGTTATTACTGTCACTGCACTTGTCTTTTTTACTCCTGCCGACCGGCACGACACTATTGTTTGAGCGCATCCCGAATCGACGAGCGCACGGGAGGCCCGTCCGTCGATCGTCGCAGGGACAATCGGTAACGCCGCGACGTTCACTTTGGGAGACCCACCGGCGCACTGGACCTCCTGACCTCTTTTCCCGCCGGGCAATCGCGTTGAAAATGGCCCGACCCACCGCACGACCAGCATTCCACCCTCGTCTTGCAGTCTCGTTGCAGATGTGGGCCACCGCATCGGAAGCACTTCTTGCTGCCCCCTCTCCCCGCGCCGTCGTTCGTCGCTCGTCTCGCGCCGCTTCTCGCGCCGCTGACAGCGGCTCCCGCCGCCCCGACACTAGCGCCCTCCATGCTGGGTTGCCGCTCCACGTACTGCTCCAGGAGTGGCCTCGCGAACTCGACCAACTCCGACGGGGTTGCCGTTCCGCTCGCGTCGCGCGTCCCGACAGCGGTCGCCACTTCAGCTGGTAAGCAGTGAACAAAATGGCGCGACAAAAAAGCATCGCTGTTGAGGCCTGCGACCGTCGCGAGCTTCCGCATCTCCTCCATAAACACTTCTGGGTGTTCGCCATCCCATTTCCGCTTCATCAGCATGGTGTAGGCCTTTCTGCCGTCAGGAGCGAACACCTTGAACAGCGCCGCTTTAATGGCGCCCACGTCGTTCTGCGCTGTCTCACTGAGCGCGTCGACGATGGTGCTAGCGCGTCCCTCCAGAAACAATGGCACGATGGCCGCCACGTTTTCGTCACCTCGGAGCTTCGTCACTCGCTCCAGCTTGGCGAACCAGGCCACAACGTCGCCCTCGCCGTTGAACGGTCGCACCACGTCACAAATGCGCATTCCCGCCATACTGCCCGGATAGCTTGTGGTTGCGTCGCACCCGCACCGCGTCCCGCTGACTACTGCCCCCGCGACCGCAGTATTGCCACTATGCCACAATATGTATGTTATATAAATGAGCCACCACACCATCAACAAAGGAATTGCACGCATGTGTTCGTTTAATCATTTCAGTATCCTCGAACTTGAACAGTGTTGTCGATCTTATTAGAGAGAGCTCGTATCGCTAAAATAATTATCCAGCTAGTGTCTTGATGCTTTGAATATTTTTGGAGATGTAACAAAATGTGGTGCTCTTGCAAATGCTTGAACATCGGCCCTGCGAACAACCAAAGCCATTGTTTTATTGTCAGCAATCCATTCCACTGTGATATCTTTTAGTTCCATAAATAACGGTTGCTGACCTAATCCATGCTTACGTTGCTTATCATTTCCGTAAGAAAGCCGTAAGATTCTTGTTATGTGACTTTTCTAAAATTCCTTTATTGTACCCGTTGGAATAGCTTTTTTACTTTTTCCTCCTATCTTGTTTGGAGACAAAATATTATTTCTTTTTAATCTTAAAATAAGTGTTTTATTGTTATTTTTATTAATTATTATTATTATGACTTACGAGAACGAAGCGGCAAAAAAGTTAAGAATAAAATATAAAATATAACTGCCAGACGCATTTCGCCGTTCTGGTTGATTGCGAATGTAACTGCATGATCAGAGTCATACAATGCTATTGTTTTCATTGTTCACTGGGTTTTATTCTCGGGTAGGACTTATACTAAGACTATTTTCTTAAATAATGTTAAGGCTTACTTTCAGAGCGTATATTATTTTAGGAGAAACACGATAAACCGCAAAAGTCAGCGATAGAATTATTCGTGAAGATCTTTCTACATCGTCTTCGCCTAGTAGTACTCGTAATATTTGAATTTAGATTTTTTTCAATTTATTATATTTTTATGGTATATGGTTATAGATGTTTGTTTTATTTTAAGTAATTTAAATTAAATTTTTATATATATGTCTGTGGGGGCTCATTTATATACGTTTATTTAGGTTTTATTATGGAAGAAATTTGGCGACACTCTGGAACGACGGGCACACTCTCTTAGAGACTTTGCCGGGTTCGCACTGCAGATGCGTGCCTCGTCCACCGTTTAATTTTTGTATTAATAACATGTAAATCGTTACTAAGTCTTCAATAAAAATACTATTGCAGCGGCTCAATCTGTGTCTAAATGTCACCCGGCACCTCTCGTCGCTAAATGCTTATCATTTATTTTTTAATATTATTATTTGTAAAGAAAAAATGTATATAATATATTGTGTTTTATGGCAAACGTTTGAGAAGCCGTGCTAGCTTGACGTCATCGTGCATGAACAACGAGACCAAAAAGGCATAGCACGGTCTTGTTCTACGCTCTATTAAAAATATTTCAGTCTCCCGACAGTTAACTTGTCAGGTCACGATGGTCTTAATTTTAACAAATAAATAAATACAGAAGCAAAATTATTTTGATTTACGTATAGCATAGTTTTAAAAAAGTGATTCGTTTCACTTGTCTTTTTTCGTAACGGCAACACCGCCTCCGCTCGTCGGCTGGAGCAGATAGGGAAGCTGACATGGAACACATGGAGGAGCCCCTGGAGCGAGGGTTACGCCGGCTGATGCTGGAAAACCCGACGAGGATACGAGTAGTGCCGTCCATCGAGGATGCGGTCTCCGAATCGTCGAGTTTCCCCTTCGAACTGGAAGGGCGAGAGGTTCAATTCGCCGACAGGTTGAACTTTAACAAGTCCGGCCACTTTTCCACAGACGGCATCATGATGCTTTTCGACGAGAGTGAAAATCCTTTCGCTTCCGTCCTCAGGCTCGTGGTGAAGAGTCCGCTGAGGGACTTCGGCACCAAGACGCCTCCGTACGTGATCGTCGAGTGCTTGCAGACCTGGACCAAATCTCAAACCCCGGCGACCGTGACGCAGTTATTGAACGTCGAGCTGAAAACCGTAGCCTTTAAAATAGCCATCGAACAGAAGCATCCGACCTTCGTCAAGCTGATCGCGACCGTGTACGAAATGGAAAAGAACAAAATCGACCTGTTGCCGCGCGTCGAAGAGCTCATCGCCCAGTTTAATTACAAAGTAGCCTGTCAATGCGTCGCGCTCTTGCGTCTGCAAGACGACATCCAAGTGGAAGACTTACTCTGGCCACTCGTCCTCCAAGACAAGCTCAACGTGCTGTTCGATTATCTAGACGCGGCCCCCGGACAAGCCGTAAAACTGGTCAAATACTTGGACGGAGTGATCAGTGGCAACGTCAAAGCCGAAATTCAAAACTATCTAGTGTATCACCCCGTCCCCGGCATCAAATGGGACAAGATGAAGAGCAAATCGCTCAGCAAGCTAGCCATCAAACTGTGCAATAGATACAAAATACCGCTCGAGACTTGCGAAAACATATCCAACAAGCGAGCCATGGCCGGCTTGAACTACCTCGTGCGTCAGCGATACGACGAGAAAGTCGTCAGCTATAACGTCTGGACCGATCGCGTCAACGACACCCTACAAAACAACCCGGAAGTCGTCACTGACTTTATCAAAATGTTGGCCACGTTCGATCCCAAGGAAGCCGGCAAACTGGCTACTCGCTACAACGTCACCCAAGACATGCTGCCCGTGCGTCTACGGAACATCTACGATTGCGACGACGAAGAAGACTGGGACGAATCGCCGGGAACGTCGCAGCTCATAAGCTATCACAAATTTCCTGCGACGCCTCCTGAGATAGTATTCGTCGACTCCGTCGAGGTGTTCGAGAATCGAGTCATGCCGGAACTGTCCGAGGTCTACGCCGTGGGACTGGACTCGGAGTGGAAGCCGTCGTTCGGTACTAAGAACGTTTCCGTGTCCCTCATTCAAGTGGCGACGTCTCGCAAAGTCTTCATATTCGACGTCTTGCCTTCGAGTCAAGTCACCCGTTCCTGTCTATGGCCCTCGTTGATCGATCGAGTCTTTCACAACGTGAACATAATAAAAATTGGCTTCGGCATAGACAACGATATGCGCGAGATCACCGGCTCCGTTCCCGGATTCGACTCAGCCAAATTCAGACGACTCGGCTATCTGGAGCTGTCAAAGTTGTGGAAGAGCTGCATGTTCGCCAAGATCAAAGTGCCGTATCCGAAAGTCAACAAAGGCGAAGGGCTGAACTCCATCGTGGAACAGTGCTTCGGTATGCCGCTGGACAAGAGCGAGCAATGCTCCAATTGGGAGAACCGCCCGCTTAGAGATTCTCAATTGGAGTACGCCGCTCTGGACGCTTACGTTTTAATACAGATTTACGATTTGTTGAACAATCTTTGCCGAGAGTGCGGCGTGGACTTTGAAAAGATGTGTTTTAAAGTGCTGTCGCATTCCAACAACAGACGCAGGAAAGGCCCGCAGCGATACACCAAGAAGAAGAACTAACCTCAAAACGATATTCCTCAAGTTTAAGAAATACCGAAAGGAATTGACTTATTTATTACATAGTCGATACTACAGTATCTACTCGAAATCGTACTAATTTTATTTGCCAACAAATGAAATGGTCATAATTATATTATTCAGGGTCAGAATAAATATCAAATGGTTACAATAAAAATATATATAAATGAAATATCTTGTAAAATATCCCGATCGCACCCAAACTGTTGATCAGAACAGTGAACATCCCATTAATGACTCAAACGCATCTATTTAATTGTATGTAGAACTCAAAGGCGGCGAAGAGTACTCTTGGCTCGTTGTGTTAACATTTGACAATGTTGTGAATCCAACCAAACAAGTTGGCTCTAAAACACCTTGATAATGAACTGCCGACATCCGAATGATGATCAACAATACTATACAAAAACACTATTTCCAACTGAAAATAATGATTCTGACCATCTAATATTTATTCTGTCTATTGAAAAACATCTGAATCTATTAAATTAATTATCCAAGATACTGGATACTGGAATTCAAGAAGCGGCTACAATTTTAATATTTTTTATAAGATGTATACAAATTAGTTTATCAAGCGATCAAATCATAAACATTAACCGTTTCAAGTATTCTATTGAATTATACTTAATACATACATGATGTTTTAGTATTGATGTAATCTCACAGTTAAAAATCGCGGAATTCCATCTCATCCGACAATCGATCAACTGTCAACCGATTTGCACGCATATGTCCCAATTTATAACTCCGCTCAAATAAATAAACACTGGAATTACAGAACATCACGGACAATGCGATCTGATGATCCATGACTCATTTCCATAAGTGTGGCTATTTCGTACAATGTTATTAGAATTTTTTAGTCCACTTGTACACTCGCTGGAGTAACAGACTTGCATCACTAAACTAAACTTTCGTTCTTTAATGGCTTTCAATGAGTTTCACTCATTCACTTCTACAAAAAAAATGACAAATTACTGCTCCGCTGCCAAGATGACTAGTAACAAATTTTTATTTTATTTACTACTTCAGAATTTTTTTATTAACATTAACTGTTTAACAAATGAAAGTAGTAAAACTATTATAAAAGATATTTCAATCTATCGCATTGCCTTCTTAAAGACGTCGACCATCCGTGGTGTCGACGATTATGTCATTTCAATAGAAATGGCGACAGTGTACAATCTTGTCAAACACCCATGATCATTTCTTCGACATGGGTTCAATATAGACTTAATAATTATATTTTCATTACTTTTATAAGATTTTTTCAACACAAATAATAATGAAACTACTAACTGTTACCTAAAAATAAGACAAAAATTCTGATGGCTCAGATAAAATTGTATATGTTTTAACATGAAAATGATTTAATTCAAAGAGTAGATACTGTGCGGTGATTGAAATATATGAGGCATTGAAGCACAAAGGGCGAACTCGACAAATGACCATTTCGAGAAAAACGAGATTAATTTTTTTATATATGGGCGAAGTCGACAGCTATCTATCTGTCTTGTAACTATTACGTAGGTACGAGAAAAATAGATATTATAATATCAAGTTTGCCTTTTGTGCTCGTAACCAGAACACCAAAAATCAGCAGATGAATTTATAAATTCGTGAATTTCTTATAAAATAAGGGCATCCTCATCAAGATAAAAATTTGGCTATAATCTCTGAAAATTTTGTGGAAAAAAATTTTTGGTCAAACGCCGAGTTTGCCCTTTGTACTCTGAACGCCTCATATGTACTCTGTTCGTTATTAGGTCAATACTATGTAACAATGTCGACAGTTTTCATTGTTTCACCATACTTTTAACTTGCATTTTTTTATGGAACAAATAATGAAATACTTTCTTAGAACTGCTATCATAGTATTGTATTGAAATATAAATTATACTTATATAGCAGACCGAGTGACTCAAAATCCTTTTGTTACTCATGAACGTTGACAAGATAAATGCTATCACACCGACTGAAATTATCTGACGGAGTATAAATTGGCTCATCGATAAGTCTATTCCTTTCAATTTGTCGCAAAATATACAAATTTATTTTGGCGTCGTCAAATTATTTATAACAAACTGACCATTTACCTGATTATAACAATACACGGTATAGGACTTACATTGATTGACAATTATTGTATATTATATATACATTACATTCTAAACGTTGTAAATGTTGAATTGCGTCGTTATTCTATTTTTTAAGTTTGCTCATATTGTGACTATAATTTTTTAATTTTATGTTTCTTTGAACAAATTGTGAATTTGTCGTGTTTCTATGTTGTGACATTGGGTGATAAAATTATTGTAAACTGTTACGCATTTAAGTATTATGTTTATGATAGTATGTGAAAAAAAAATATATATACGGCGTATATGAACTTTTTGTTTGTTTGTAGCTAATGCTGTTACATTATATTTAAAAAATAATCATCATATATACATGAGTATTAATTATGTTGAATGTGTATGTACGTACATATTTTTTTAAGAGGTGATAACTATGAAAATAAACGAGTTACTAATAAAAAAGACATGTTTACTTTTATTTTATATCATAATCGACTAATGGATAATAATAACTGTGCTGTAACTAGGCCGGACTCTGATCCTGATATGAAGTTGTCATGTGTGTCGATAGACTGTACGCGTTACGATGACTATGAGAAACCAGATTCGAATATCAAAATGATGTATATAAAGTTTTGATTTCCTCATATGTGAAAAAGAAAAATCACGGAAGATAAAATTGATTAAAAAGCAGTATGACGGGAAATAATGTTTAAAATACAAATTTAATTCAAATCAAGTTTTTGAAACTTGAGCAACTGAGAAATGTCTGTGATGAGTATTACTTTCTTTATAGCTCGTTAAGTTATAGTATAATATATTGATGTTAATTTACTTGCTATAATATTTTTTTTATTTAGCAAAGATCTAAATATGTACAACCTCAAAACTGAAATTTAAACCTATAAGTTTGCGAACACTCACAAAATTGTATTTAAATATTCTTTCCGTTTCTAATGTTTCATGTTAAGAGTTATAGTAGATTAAAGTGACCTAAGAATTATTAAAGGTTGCCTATCAGACAAGAACAACTCCGCCTGGAGTGCGGAAATAGTCTGCACTCTTGCCGGTCCCAAGCCCGGATAAAGGAGGAGGGTCTCCATCGTGGGGCTAACCACCCAATATAGAGGTATCCAAGTGGTTACGAAATAATAAACCCGGCCCGATTCATGATGACCTAGGCAAACGACTGAACTTAAATATTGGAACCTGCTATGTGCAAACAATGTTACAACCAAGAAGATGCAAACAATAGCGGAAAAAATACTAAAACTTAATATAGATCTAGTAGCCCTGCAAAAAAGCAGGACAAATTAACAAACAGAACTACACAATTTACTACAGTGGGTAAACTAAGGGGGCACTACGAGGTACAAGATTCATAATCACAGCTCTAGGATTCGTACCAATCAACGACAGACTATTCAAATTAAAACGGAAAGAGACCTTATTCAATATATAATAACTTTCGTCAATGCATATGCTCCGACAGAAGAGGAAAATAAAGATAGATTTTATGAAGAGCTTCAAAAGCAGTGTTAAAAAGTCTCCAAACATGACGCATTAGTAGTTCTAGGAGACTTCAATGCCAAAGTAAGCAAGGAAGATATATTTAGAGAAATGGCAGAATGGCACAATTTACACGAAAATACAAATGAAAATGGTGAAGGACAATGCCACTTTCAGCAGCCAATAATCTAGTAATTAGTAGCATGTGCTTCCCGCATAAGAATATTAATGTAAACAAGTAATTTACGTCACATACAGCTAGTAGCATGATATAAAAGTGCTTATAAGTCACCAAATGGGCAGCCAATAGTAAAGTATCTGAAACAAAAATAGGTCAAGTTTAATTTTAAAACTTCAACAAATTATTTTCTCTTTATTTCAGCTGTTCAGTTGCAGCGAAAATAGAGGAATCTTCGTGACTGTTTCGAAAGAGAACATGCAAAAGAAACAAACACAGCATCATCAACAACTGTCTTTTTTGATAAACGTAGCCGATACCAGACGTGAGTGCAGTCCAGCAGCGACACGAGAACAAGATGCGGTTGAGACGAAAAAGCCAAAAAAATTAAAGTTTTGACAAATAATAAGGAAAATGAAACGGAACAGGATATACTTACTACTATTTCAGAACAACTACAATGTAGCAAATCTAACAATTGAGAAGTAGATGCCAATCAAGGAGTGACTTTCGAAGAACGTTAGAAATTTAGCCAGCACATTGCAGAGACTCATAGCAAATCCTTAAAAATGCTTGGTTTTATCTTGAGAAATGCGCGTTACTTCAGGAATACTTTAGTATTGCGCACTCTTTATGATACTCTAGTCCGCAGCATACTAGAAACTAGCTCCATCATTTGGATCCCAGGCGTAATGAATCAATGTAATGAATTGAAGCTGGAAAAAGTACAACGTAAATTTCTTCGATATTTATACTTGAAGGAATACGGGTATTATCCGTTCTTGTTTCCCAGTGCTTTTATTTTGGGAGCCCTGGGATACGTTTCTTTGTCGACTCGCAGAAGTGTTTATGTAATTAAACACTTCTGGAAATTGCTCAAGGGCATCGTAGACAATCCTTCAGTGCTCGAGCAGCTTCAAATGTGGGCTCCTGAAGGTGGTTATAGTTCTCGGTCGCGTCCAGTATTCTTGCCTGTTAAGTCTAGAACTGGAGCACTTGCCAACTCTTCTCTGGCCAAGGCTATTTATCTACTCACTTCTGTCCATAGTAATATTGACATTTTCTCTTGCACATATGGAGTTTTGGTTCAGTTCGTATGGGAAAAATGCACACCTGTTGAGGTGATTTGTGTCTGTTGTTTTGTCTTGTTTATATTTGTATGTATTAGTACTTTTGACTATCGTGACGCATTGGGTTTGCCTGTCAGGTCACGATGGTTATAATTTTAATAAATAAATAAATAGTAACTTTGTTTTGTTTTTAGTGCCGCACATCAAACAAATACCCAATGAATTTAAATTGGATGCCCAAGCGGAGATACGGATGGTATTAAAAAAATATAAGCCATGCTCACGACCACTGCATACTCAACACTCGGAATATTTTACACCATCCTTTCAGCAATCTCAATTGTACCACGCTTCTGCTTTGCATCAATCCACTTCACAGTATCAGTCAATTTTTCGAAATAATATGTTCAAAATACACCATCCCTAGCTTTATCTGATACCATTCAATCCATTCAGTCAGATAATAGCTCTGTCATTGAAGATCTTTATTACTAATGTATTATACTGTCCGTTCACTATTATATACTAGCTACTAAGTATTCAAAACAAAAGTCAATTGTTAAATTTAATTTTTAGTTGCAAATAATTATTGTTTCAATTCTAAATAAAAACGTATTTCGAGAGTTTGTTGGTTTCATTAAATGTTTATAGTTCCAAGCTCCTACAAAATATTATCACAACAAAATAATCGCAAACCTTTCCACCCGAATGATACTTTTTCTCAATCTTGTATCTTCATTTTTCAAATCATCGTACAGCAGAGAAAGTAACTCATTAAACAAGTTCACGCTCATTCTGAAACTTGGAGAATTTGTCTTGAGCAATCTTAGCTCATCAAAAAGCAATGCAAATTGCCCACGTTCCTGTCGAGAAGTTATGATTGGATGGACCCAGTAACGACGATGAATTGGGCAACATACGTGTTTTCGAATTCGATGTACTCTGCGTCTTTGAATGATGACTACAAATGCCAACGCAACCAATAATTCTTATTCACAAACAATCACGACTGTGAGAAATGGAAAAAGTGACGATCACACGTGGCCGCGTTCAGTCACTAGTAGCCGCGACTGGTGGCCGCCACTAGAACACCGTTGGCGATTAAACGACTAAACTTCATATATACCGGTTACTAATTGGCTAGGTACACTGTTCCATATTTTTTAACTTAATATAAATCGAGCATCATCAACTGTTCGCCGGTTAAGTTAGGTTCGCCTCTTAGGTTCGCTATCCCACTTTTTAAACTGCATAAAATCCGAACATACACCGGCTTACAATAATATTTTTCTTCCAACTTCCTTCCTGGTGTCTTCCAATTCTGATGAAGGTGGAGACACTCTCTTCTTGAAAGAGGTTGTAGAGCTCCCGATTGTTTCGTATACGCCACTCGTTGCTCTCGTATATACCGCCATGTATCCTGCGAAACACTTTTCTCTCGAATATGTCAAGCAGCCTGGTAAGTGTCCAGCTCTCTGAATCGTATGTCAGAATTGGTCTGATCAACGTTTTATAGAGCAATATTAGTAGATAGTGTCCACGATTTGATTTGTTTTATTAGGCTGAAATAGTATTTATTTGCTGACACTACTCGACTCTTGATCTCCTTGCAATATGAATTATACATATAGTGACAAATCATATTAAGTTTTTAATAAAGACATACTGAAAAAACAGAGATACAGCCAAGACTAAGAGAATAAATTATGTATAAATCTAGAAATAAATACAAAATACAGTTAAAGTAAAAAATAATAATAAAATACTAGGAGATTTTTCTGAGAAACGCTACCATTTATAATTTGATTAAAGAAATTTTATTGTTTTTAAGCTCACTACTTTTTTATGCAATAATGTAAATGAAATATGATAGACATAAAAAATGTTTTAGACCACTAAAACACTGCTCGTGATAGATCCAAACTCATTATGTATTCATTATATTTGCTCTTATTCATCCTGTTATTACAAATTAATTTTATTACAATATTTTTAGTCTCTTGTTTTCACCTATTGCAGTAGCACGTTGCTGTTTAACTTAAAATATTACTTTTAACTTAAATTGATTTTATGATAAATTAAATATTTTATTGTATTTATTTATTATGCCAAAAATTAGGTGGCACTCTGGTAACACTGACGTGACGGCGGCGAATGGCAACGCGTTCCTTAGCGGATCTCTCATTAGTCGGTCCGTGAAGCAGACAATTAATTTATTGTTTTAATTATTGCAAAAAAAAAATTTTCTCAATTCCTGCAATCACAAAAGTAGCGTCGAAGCATATGCTAAAATATTATCGCCTCAAACTACGATTTTGTGACACACGAAACGGTTTTGTACGGGTTTTTTTGTCATAATCTACCAGGAGTGCATATGAGTGAGAAGGTAGCTGACAATTAATTTATTATTTTAATTATTAGGAAAACTATTTTTTTTCAATTTCTGCACATTATGCTTTTTTTTTTTTTTTTTAATTATCGTTTATTACATAATTAAATAATACATTTTTATAAACATATATATTTACATTTCATTGGTTGCTGGTTAATTACCATTATCACAATTTACGATTGATTAGCTAAATTAAGAGGAATTACAAAAATAAGAATAATAAAAGAACATAAAATACGTTAAGTTTAGGTCAAAGTACATAAACACCTTTAACAAAAAAAAAAAAAAAAAAATTTAAATTATAAATATATATTTTTAATATAAAACTCGTAGACCTGGAGCTGTTAAATTAATAGATAAAATTTATGCGTCAGAGCAAGATGTGCTTTGGCATTTTGTGTTTATATTTAAATTTGAGTTTGTTTTTGTCGTAATCACCGATTCTTGAGATTAACGGGTTAGTATGATTTCGCGGTATTTTTTTATAATAATCATTAGTATGGTGGTGAACATGTTCTTTAATAGTTGGAATTAAATATTTATTATGAAGTTTTTTGAGGTTAGTATAAAAAGGTGTATTATAAATTATTTTATTTTTATAGCTTTATTTTGAACAACTTGTAGCTTAGAAAAGTTAGTATTACACGTATTACTCCACACTGGGCAGGCGTAAGTCATTGCCGGTCTGATTAATTGCTTGTATAATAGAATTTTATTTTTAGTATTTAGCGCACTTTTTCGATTAAAAATTGGTTTTAACGCCGCAATGGCTGCGAGCCCTTTAGATTTAAGTTCGGTTATATGTTTATTAAATTTAAGCTTGGAGTCCAGGTGAATTCCGAGGTACTTAACGCTCGCCTTCCATTCTATACATTTTCCCTGCTCGCTTATAATAGTCGGGGGCAAAGGTTGTCTTCGAGTTGTAAAAATTATAGCCTCCGTTTTGTCCTGATTTATTTTTATTTTCCACTTTTTGAAATAATTACTTAAGAGAGTTAAGGATTTTTGCAATTTTATTGAAATAGGCTTAAGACCGTAAGAGCTACTCATTATCGCCGTATCATCGGCATACATTGAAAGACAAGTATTTTTTAAAATAGGTATATCATTTGTGTACAAAATGAAAAGGAACGGTCCAAGTAAACTCCCCTGAGGAACACCAGCTGGGATATTACGCGGTATCGATTGTTCATTATTTACTGAAACAACATAACTTCGACGATCAAGGTAGGAGCGTAACAAGTGTAGCAGATAGTTAGGGGTTTTATATTTGTGGAGTTTGTAAATCAACCCATCATGCCACACAGTATCAAACGCTTTTTCCACATCTAACAATAAGAGTCCCGTTGATTTTTTCATGTTAAAATTAGCAGAGATGTGCTCTGTTAACCTATTGAGCTGATGAGTCGTAGAGTGGTTTTCGCGGAAGCCAAATTGTTCATTGATAATTTTATTCCCCAAAGATCCCTTTAAACGTGATAAAATTATTTTTTCAAATAGTTTACTGAATGACGGTAATAAGCTTATTGGACGATAATTAATTGCGATAGTGTTATCCTTTCCTGGCTTTCTAATTGGGTGGATCTTTGCGGTTTTCCAAATAGCGGGAAAGTACCCGAAAGATAAGCAGGCATAAACACATTATGCTTGGATTGCAAATTATGCACCTCAAGAGTCGGGTTAAAGCATATTCAGAAAGAAAAAACGCTTCAATATACAGTTTTTGTACGGATTTTTTGTCATAATCTACCAGGAGTATAGAATAGGTGAGGAGGTAGTGGAGCTAATAATTTAATTATTATTTATAAAAAATTGTTAATAGCTATCTGCTATGGAATAATAGTATCTATTTACATATACATAAAGCCTATTATTGTATAACCGTAGTTCTCTTTTGTTCCGACCAATCAGAAAAAAGAATTTAATTATTTTAAATTTCCTTGGAGACGCATGATCTTAGAAAATGGTTACTATGTACATATATAAACAATATACACAAAGCTCACTATCGAATGTGTGTATAATGTTATTTTTTAAGTTTAAGAGCTTACAATGATTATTCAAAAAATAAATTTTAAATAATTAATATAAAAAAAGATGGTCGATAACGCAATGACATCTGTCATTGGATTATGGTCCAAAGTATTTTCCATTGATTTAATATAATTATTCGAATTGCAAATAAACCAGGTACGAGTTAACCGTAAACATGTTACACATATTTAATATTATGTACGAGGATTGAAAGTTATTGTGGATCAAACCACATAAACGCTAATAAAACGTATTTTTTATTTTGTGACATTCTGGAATTTGTCATGGCGACCGCGTAACAATAATTATGAAGCAAGTGGTTATTTAACTGAATAAGTTTGGTTCATTTCGACGTAAAGTCATATTATTAATCGCTCATAGCTTCTGAAAAATAATTATGAGCCATTAAAATCATGCACAATAATTAGAATCTAAGCACTATATTCCCACAGAGAACTGATAATAATATGACATAATTTTTAAATTAATGTTGTAGTCGTCCTAAAATACCAGCTGTGGGCACTTGTCTTCTTTATTCTTACGTTTATTGTGCAGTAATTTGACTAATAATAATTTATCAGATTTGATTCAGAAAAAAATGACGTTTTCAATATCGAAAATAAAGGCATTAACCACTCGAGATTTTCGTTTTTCCACGAAGTAAAAATATTGATTCATTGGAAATTCAATTTGATTGCTACACTGAACTCGGTAGTAAGAAATTCAACAATCCTTATTCAACAAATATT
This sequence comes from Plectrocnemia conspersa, assembly GCF_051122295.1. Taxonomy (NCBI): domain Eukaryota; kingdom Metazoa; phylum Arthropoda; class Insecta; order Trichoptera; family Polycentropodidae; genus Plectrocnemia; species Plectrocnemia conspersa. Next base: position 8,930,318 of record NW_028277178.1, on the reverse strand, counting down.
TACCTTAATTATTTTGTAATAAAACACTAAAAATATTTTTTTGTCCAGTGTTCGTAAAAGTTTCTGTCCAGAAAAATCACCGAACCGGATTAAACTAGAAAATAAATAGTATATACAGTCCTTGATAATTTTTTTATCGGGCAGTGCTGCCTAGAAGATTAAAAATGTTGAACACCTCTGCTTTGCATGCAAAAACTTCAATTCCTTAAATGTGATGTTCAAAGTGACAAATGTAGTCTTCAATTATTGTATCATATTTGTCGCATTATTTTAAAACTTGACTCGGGCAGATGAAAAACCAGTTACGGCACCGACTTATAAAACTAAGTTAGCCTATATATCATCAGCTAATTGAATCAAACAATAAAGTTATTTGTTGTCAAATTAAGAAAAGAGCGACAGCTGTCAGATTTTATCTACACATTCCCATCCTGGCGTCAGATACTTGCCTTAGTCGACTTTATTTATAAAATTACACGTCATGAAGAATTACCATTTGTCATTTCCATCCAAATGGTAGTAATTGACATGAGCTTGGTGTAAAAAACTTACAGCCAAACTGTCAAACACCGGGAGGTAGGTGTTTATAGCCATATTATTGTGATTGTATAAGGTCAGCCGGGACTGCGTACGCGCTGTCCCGACCGCAAATTTGGACTGCCACTTGGCGAAAAGCAAGTGTAGTTGTATGCGTGCGTACGGACGGCTCGGCGTCGGTGCTGCCCCCAAGTGTCGATCGAGTGTAGTGTCGTTTGTTTGTAACGGTCGTTTACGCGTGTGCGTCATTTACAACGCGGGGGTTGCTCAATACACAACTACCACGATGGAAAATTTTCCCAAGTCTTTTAACTACGTCGAGGTTGACGCTAAAACTTTTCGATGTAATATAAAGACGAACGAGGAAGCGGAGCACTGGATAAAAGAATACAGTGCGTTATCCAGAACAAGTTGGAATTGTAAGAGTATGATAAAAAACCCCACAAGATATATTTCACAGTAAGTACTCGAATTAAACTAATAATATAAATAACAGTTGTTATATAGACAATTATTGTAGCATTAGGAAAGTATGTCATCATTCCCAAGGCTGGAAACTTGACCCTTCGAAAAGAAAGCATGGCAAATCAAAAAATTTGTTTTGCAAAGCTGAACTGGACGTTCTTGTCAAGAAGGTTACTTATAGCACAATGAGGAATGATAAATATCTGAAGGTAATTTCAATATGTTTTTTTCCTTTTGATATATAATTCATATTTATACATATGTACATATTTTATATGAATTCTGTTTTAATTTTAAGGACGGATATCAAACAATAATACAATTTATCGGAAACCATAGTCACCCTGTAATAAACGCAGAGACGTTATCCTGTTTGCCTCCATCTGAAGAGATCAAAAATAAATTTTATGCTTATTTTGACATAGGATTAAAAGTTGGCGAGGCTATGAGACATCACGAAGCTCGACTGCTTTTAGAATACGATAATTGTTGCATTGAAATGGCAGATGCATCAAATAACCCAAAAATGCATACTATTGTATATTTATGCCAAAAATGGAGAGTTTCTACTTTGGGTCCACGTAACGACTGTCTCCAGGTAATTTATATTGAAAATTAATATGTTCGCAATGTTTCTATCGATTACTATGTATTTATTAATTACAGATTTTAAAAGAGAAGATACCACTATATGAAGAAACAGGACATTTCATTAAATATAATCAATCACCGTTTGCTCTTGTTATTGTAACGCCAATGATGAAAAGAGCTCATTCTCTGCCTTTGACTAACGATATTGTGTTCATAGACAGCACTTCCTCTTGCGATGCGGAAGGCCATTCAATTACTTTTATTTTAACGACATGTAGCATTGGAGCTATTCCTCTAGGCGTTCTGATTACAAAAGGGCAAACACAATCGGAATATCAGGCTGGATTTCAGTTGTTTAATTCTGTTGTAGGTATCACGCCACAAATTGTCATGACTGACGACTCCAATGCTGAACGAGGAGCTATTAAAAGCGTATGGCCAGAATCTAAAAGACTTTTGTGCCGGTATGAATTACCAAAATTGTATAATTTCCTAAAATTTTCCAAAAATATAGCTAATATGTTTTCATTACTTTGATAACTTAGATTTCATATTTGTCAAGCCATCTGGCGATGGTTGTGGGATGCCAAACATGAGATTATAAAAGGTCACCGTAAACCTTTGTATACAATGTTTCACGACATACTAATAGCTCCAACCCAAGAGGAAGCACATAAGGCATATGAGTATCTGTCGAATAATATTGTATCAAAAATATATGATAGATGGGTACAGCATATTGCAGGTATTCAAAAATGTTTACTTAAAAATGCTTCGTTAATCTTATTTTTAATTACATTATTAGGTTATTGGGACCGACGCGAATGCTGGGCGTTAGCCTGGCGTGACGAAAAGACACACGGACATCATACCAATAATTATAGTGAAGTCAGTGTACGTCTTTTCAAAGATATCGTCCTGCAACGTACCAAGGCGTATAACCCAATAGCTTTGGTGGATTTTGTGGTGTCGGAGCTCGATACATACTATACTCGGCGCTTGAGAGATGTATCCAACGGTCGGTGCAGCAAAGGTAGGAATTTACTAATAAAAAAACTTGCAGCAGCTAACATACAACCGGAGGATATCATTCTTGAAGGGGATGGCGTTTATAAAGTCCCCAGTTCGGATCGAAGCCAATTTTATTTTATAGATGCCAAAATTGGTATTTGTTCATGTGGGGACGGTAAGTTCGGTAAGTTTTGTAAACATCAGGCAGTGGTATACAAATATCATGATAACTCGATTCCCAATTCACCTCCTTTAACTGCTCAGGCAAAGCACGAAATTGCATATTTAGCTTTTGGTGAAAAGACTCCACCAATTGAATTTTTTATACCACTGCCTGATATTTGTGACTCTAAAGTTTCAGTTAGTTGCAGCAGCAGCAGTAGCGTTAATATTGCTCCATGTGACATATCCATTGTTGATGGGGATTTTAAATTAAATGAAGAGAAAGAAATAATTTCAATTGATAACAACTTAAATGTAGACATGAAAGAAAAATTTGCCGATTTTTTTTAGATCTTAAAAATAATTGTTTTGCATCAATGAAGGAAGTATTTGATCCTGATTTGGCGAAAAAACTTGAGGACGGTTTTAAAGGTGTGTTTAAAAAAGTAACTACTGATCATAAAAATAGAATTAAACGTAATTCTGGTGCCAAAATTAAAGTTCAACCAACGGCCATTAGTAGGCGAAGGATAGGTATAACTAGGGGCAACTCGGTTGTACCTTCCGGTCGCCCAGCACTTTCAAATAAATTAAAAATAAAACGTTTAAAGCGGTTGCATAATTTAAGTTTTAATATTAAAAATAATAAACCTAATGGAAAGTCACATGGAGCAGCACATTAATGTATGTACATATGTATGTATTTTTTTATGTCCTGTCATTATCAGTTTTCTTTGCTGATTCTTATAATTATTGTAGAATCGGCAGATAAAATAATAAAAATTTAAAACTGAACAATTCTTTGATTTGTTTTACACTATCCTTATATTTGATCAATTCATTTGTTCAATCATCTTTACAATCATTAGCGGTAAGTACATGTAGCAAAAAAATAAGGATATGCTACATTTGCCAGAAACTGAACTATAGATATGGATTACAATGTAAATATTGAAAAAAATATTTGTAAGGAACATTTTAAAATTCATTGAATAAGTTTATAACGAATGAGTTGTTCATATATGTACACCATAAACCAGAGCTGTGGAGTCGGAGTCGTGACATTTTAAATGGAGTCTTTGGAATACATTATGGTACGTTCGTTTAATCGTTGCCACCAAATAAGTGAAGTTTCTTAATTATTTTAATTTTGACGTATTTTTGTATTACGTATGTGCATTTATTTAGTAGTCATTTTGAATGCCGTACATTCTTTTGGTACCACGTGTTGGACTGGATCCCACATATCCTGTAAGAAATGAAGGAGATCAATCGGAGCAAGGAGCTGCCGCCCCTGTTTAGAATTGAAGACGAGAAGACCTACTATATATAATTGTAAATTCTGACGTTTGTAGTTGCACTCGATCGACACTTGGGGGCAGCACCGACGCCGAGCCGTACGCACGCATACAACTACACTTGCTTTTCGCCAAGTGGCAGTCCAAATTTGCGTCCCGGCTACCAAAAATTACGCGCCCGAGTTATCCGCATTAGGGATAATCGCAGAGGTCAGCCCAACCGTAGTGCAATGGAGGAGCCTCACCCTGGGGGAACCGCCTTCATGATCACGGTATCCCCTACGCCAGGTAAGTATGCTTTCCGCTGGTAATACACTAGCTTATAAGCGCCGCTGAGTGCTTTTCGCTTGCGAGTATCATAAGCAGCTAGCGCCACACAGTATCTAAAATTTGAAGCTTTAATATTATTAAAAATAAATATGATAATTTATTTATTTTAATGAACATGACCAAACTAAAATATGAACTACCAAATTTTCCTTAAATTAAATAGCAGTTCTATATCATATTTAAAAAAAAAGTTTTTTGTAGACAGGCTAAATTATTTTTAATACACGGTCAAAGGTATCACTATGTATTAATTTTAAATTAAACATAGTATTAATGAAGTATTATTATTAAGCTTTTTTCAATATTTTATGGCATAGCGCATAATATTATATATGTTTATAGCCAAGTTCTAACCATTTTTGTAATAATTATTATATAAAATAATTTGCTTATATATTATTCGCTTACAAAATGTATTGTATAGTTTTTGCCTGTAAAACACGTATCAGGATCAACATAGAATTTGAAAAAATATGCAAACTCCATTTTTTTATAAGTCTTCATAATTGATATTTTATTTTAAGTAAACTTTGAAATTCAATTGGTTGCACAGAGAGCATTTTTATAAATTTTACTTAAACATGAGAATTTAATAATTTTAACGGTTAGCAAACGTCTCATATGAATTAATTATATTTTTGATTATCAATTTTTTGTAAAGAAATCTAGAAATTTATGCTTTAAAATTTATTATTTATAATATGTAGATAACAGATGTAAATTAAAACAAAATTATTAATTTGTTGTTTTCTTTATTCATAATAAATAAAAAAAGATATCCTTTCAAACGATCTAATGGTCGTTATGTGAGGAGTGGCTATATTGTATATCAATATATTCCAAAAATATCATAAACAATGTTTTTTGTTTTGTTGTCTTGAGGAAAAAATTAATAATCGGGAGCACCCACTCTGAGTAAGCCAGATACGTGTAGCCGCCCATATATTAAAGCAAGCTAATTCCAAATTAACATCAATAACTTTACGATTTTGTCCCTGAGATTTATTTGTGCACGCGATTAATATTTTCGCTCTAACCAGTTAGTCAATTTCTTTGTTTTTTAACAAGTACATACTGATTGGATGCTTTATATTGTAGATCCAAGATATATATTTATATACATATGTACTTACTGTAAAATTTATTTTTAAACCTTACTGCAAAGTCTTGTGTTAGATTGTATTTTTTTAAATAATTATATGGAAATGACAAAAATAAAAATACTATTAAAATATAAAATCTCTTTATTTATTAAATAATATATTAAATATAATTTTTGTTTAAAATTTGTATTTCAACAACCTATGTTGACGCTGTGTCAATAATACTGCACATTTTTTGTCATGTACACAATATCATAAAATATTAATTAAAACAATACATAAAATTGAGCTTCTTATTTGCAGATAAATAAATTTAATATCACCTTGTCTTGTCTTAGTTGCACATACAAACACATATGAGTACATATATACAAATACTTATTCGGTATGATTTTAAAAATAAATAGCTTATGTCGGCGGAGCTGGTAGGTTATGTACACTGCGTCTCCTTAAAAACGTCCTGCCCGACGAAGGTAACTGTCTTGACAATAAAACTAGAGTGGATGCCAGCGCCAAGCGAGCCGGAGCTGTACGTCCGCCGGGTAACCTGACAAAGACTGACGTCACAGCTGCGAATCCGTCCTCTGTCGGTTCGACTGCCACTGGACGCACTTCGGCTACGGCGTGCTTGTTTCTAGATCTTTTTCTTTGGACTGGCGGAGACTGAGGTCCCATGAGCAGAGTTATAGTGGCGAACGGGCGCTTCGCCATCGTTAACATTTCAACCACGTGTCTTCGTCGAGCTCTCCTCACATCGGCCGCTTGTTTGGCCTTCCAAGCTACAACGCACGCGGCCAAAAACAAGAAGAAGCAAGAAAAGAATACAGAGAAGAACACAAACAAATCTATATGTAATTGATCCTGTCTGAAAAACACCATTCCTCTACTGGCTCTGCTCGAATTATCGTCCAAGTTCAAGCCTTTCAAAATCAAATAAAATTTAGTATAACCCAGATCGTGAACGACTTGCGGTAGGGTCAGAACCAGTCGATTCTTTAAGCCCTGCACCCACAATAAAGTGTTCTTCTTATCGACGTTGATGAAAGTGTTCAAATCGCCCGCATGGTACTTCATTATGTTATATTCGACAAGCCCGTCGAAGGATTTCAATATTTTATCCGATCCGTTGCTGCTGAAAAACGTGTCTATGTTTTGAGAGGAGTCGTACTTTAAAAACGAGGGGTCTAGGTCTACTTGGTGTGTGCTCGTACTGCCGTTCACCGACACGACGAACGAACTATCGTTAGGACTCATGAAAACGTCGAGCGCCCCTTGAGTCACATCAATTATCACTCTTATATCTACGTTCATAAATCTCGGTATCACAACGAAAAATACTGTTTGTCCTGATTTTATACCAGATTTTATTTTAGATTCATCTAAAAGGAAGATTTTATTAGAATATTTTTTTTGTGAAAATAATTCAGAATTCAAAACAATTACCTATTAGTTTACCATCAAAGCTCATTTTATTTTCGGCCGTCATCATTCTATAGCACTGATGGCCGTTTTTAGGATCACCCATGAAGGAATCTTTACATTTGACGCACTGATATCTCCAACATTCTTGATTTGAATTTTTGCTCAAACTGGAAGCTTGGCAAGTAGCATCGCTCTCGGTATTATTTCCACAATTGCACTTTTCACCAGTGACTGGATCGCAAATGTCACCATGACCGTGGCATTCACATCTGAAAAAAATAAATACTCATATTTCATAAAAGAAAAATTAAATCAATGATAATGACTATATAAATCAACTAAAATTATTTTAACGATGCTACTGTAAATGGACGAATGTTGTGGGAAAGCGAGGGAGTAAAGACGCTCCGTGAATAATACGACTGTATGATCCTGCAGTTCTAGTGATTGATTGATGCTTTATTCATTTAATTATTACGTATTTATAGTTAAAAATTAATGACATGATTAATGTGTTACACGTATATATATAATGATAATTTGATTAATATGTTACTTATGTATGTAATGTATTATGGTGTATATACATAATTTAATTAAAAATCACGAGTGTCTCGAACTTGACATAAATGGTACAAGTGTAGTCGCTATGTTTCTCATAGATATTTAAAATATTCTTTCATCTATAAAATGTATGTTAGATAAAGCAGTAAAAATAATTAAAATGAGAAAAATTATATATATGTACTAAAATTATATGATTGTCACGTTGCAGAGTTCATGAATTATGATCCGTGTTTGAGTTAAGTTACCTTTCTGACATATATATCTACAGAATTAAATTTCCACCAAATAAAAATTTAAAATTTCCGAGCTGTAGCTCTCTTTTCAACCAGGTCAGACATCCATTGCATCAGTTGAAAGTGTCAAGTAATAGTAAATGAAATAGTGTCATTTCTGAATACGAGTCATTGATGAGCATACTTCAGTATTCCCTTCTAGTAATTTTTACATCTTTAAACCGCTCAAAAATTCAATGAGAGGAAAGTTTTAGGTCCATGAATTTTGTAAGCACTGGAAAATTTATATTGCACTTCATAAACACTATGTAGAAAAACTGTCTTTTTCGTTTTTTATAAATTAATATTGATTTTATTTTAACTCACTCTCGTATTGTATTCTATTGTACATAGTCTAACATTGATACAAAGTGATTTTGATAGTGGTTGAAAAACACATTAATGTATTTAAAATATAAATGAAAATAATTAATAATTTTATAAATTCGGAGGCATGAATTTAAATTTTTTTTTGCTTGACTTTTCAATTTTGTTTTTAATTCTTTATGAAATACTTACGTTCGACAAGGCATCCTGAAGTCTTCAGAGCCCCTGAAGTACCCGCTTATGCATTTATCGCATCTCTGACCACCTGTATTGTTAGCGCACTGCAAGCACTTTGCTTTGTTTGTCGGTCCTTCGTTCAAGAGATTCGATATCTGCTCTATGGATACGTTCATTGACGAAAATACTGAATCTTTGTTATCACTATAGCACACACTACTGTGTCCGTTGCAGTATGTGATACACGGAACGCATTGTCCGTTGTTAACCGGATCTCCGACAAACAGAGGTTTACACTTATCGCATTGAGCTCCCTATAACATGACCAAAGATGTTAAATTTTTCGTAATCGAGATTTACAAAAGAAGAGTGCGTCTTACCATAGTATTGTTGTGGCACCCCAAGCATTGATTCAACCGATCGGGTCCTTCACAGTTTGCGTGCCCATTACACTGGCATTGAATACTGCAATTTGCTCCAACGTATCCAAAGTCGCATTTGCAGATGTCGGGTTTGATGCAAGAGCCTCTGACACAGCCTTGTGTGCAAACTGGCACGCAAGTACCGGCTGCTTCTCTATGTCCGCGTCCACAAACACATCTGTATTCGGAATACAGATCTTCGCAATGCTCAGAGTCCGGATCGCATTTATGATGTCCGTTTTCGCATTCGTTCTCAGGCGGACACCTTACAAAATTCCATGTCATCGTATCGTTGTGACTCAATTCGATGTTGAATACTTCATTGTACAAGGCTTTACAACTGAGATGTTGTGGACCAAGTTCGGGACCTATGAGTGAGCCTTCCGTGCAGATTCCTTTGCCATTCTCGTCGTCTAGAGAGCACCAGCCACAATGCGCATGGTGCAAGCATTCGTCGCACTGAGTGAAATTGGAGCATGGAGACGGGCATTGTTCTATTTCCTCTGGTCTTATGACTAAGCCGCATACGCCTCCAGCGCAATATAATGACTGATAAGAAGGGGCAAGGCATTGGTTGAGGTGTGTGGCCCAATGGCATTGGTTATATCCTCCTTCGGCTCCTATGGCCGTTAAACAAGTATGGCAGTCGTGATAATTATGGCACTTTTGAGGACACGTTTCCAGATCTTTGAACTTTATGTTGCTGGTTTTGGACAAGTAGAATCTGGGAAAGCACGACCAGTTGTATAATGGATTTTCTGTTGCTTTAAAACCGGATTCTGAAAATAAATAAATTAATAATTAAACATATGCATAGAACACACTGACAGAATAGTACAGTTTGAGTAACACAATGCTTACTGTATCATATTATGATTAATAATGTATTGTTTTAATTGAAAGGTTGATTGAAAAATCATCAATCAAAATTTTTTTTAAAGTTCACGGTGAGTTTTTATATTGTAAATAATAATAATAAAATTCATACTGAATTACTAAAAACTATACTTGTTTTTATTTATTTTAGCAGTTGAAAAAATACGCAATGTCATTATGTCATCTTTCAATTATAAGCTATAAAGTATGAGTTTTGAACTATAAGTTTTGTATTTTTGGACTCGTTATTTTTGTATGATCAACCAAGTGTGATGATGTAAGTCACTCCACCGCTTTTGTTTTTGCCCTTTTGGCATTTGTAATAGTTGCATTAAATCAGGTGGATATAAATTTCGGAGTGACCAAAGTAAAATGGAAAGTGACAAGGATAAAAAAAACAAATAACACACATACCGGTGAATAGAACTTGACGTGTCCAATAGCAATTGTTACGCGGACATTGATAACAATCAGTGGCAGCGCAGTCCTTTGGACAATGTGTGAGATCAGAGAATTGATAAGTCGACCAATCACAGTTCTGCGAAACTTCTGGACAAGTTTGATCATACGGAATGCATTTTCCTAAAATAATACGTAATATAATATTAATAATAATAATATCATTACAATATAATATTAAAAAATCATGATCATACCAGTTTCGCAAGTAGAGCACCACTGACATATTGGCGTCGTCTCCGGATGAGCCGGCCACTTAGCTAAACACGATTCGCAGGTAGTGAAGTTAATGCAGGATCTTTTGGCGATGAGAGCGCCGTTGCAGGAGGCTCCATTGTTAGTTATAAGGGTGCCATTGTGGGCATCACAGAGATCTGATTTTCCATGAGAGTAGCAATGCGTCGAGTTGGAACCTCCAACTGGATACACTGTGCAATAGCTGCAGCCCATGTGATGACGACAAACATGCTTTCCACTGCTCCACAAACGGCACAAATCTGATGGTAAGTTGATCCTCGTGACTTGTGATTGAGCACCTCCGTCCCAGCCGCCTACAATGTATAGAGCTCCACTTTCGGCATCCAGGGTCATGGCATGAGCATATGTAGATGGTGGCAGTTCTCCGATAATTTCAACATCTAGGATTATAAAATTGATTAGATTAAAATCTAAATGTATATATATACATATATCCTTGGCCATAGTAGTGGGGCAATTTTTAAAATATATAATTCGCTTCACAAGTTCATTATTTATACTGACAGCTTTAATTAGTCATATAAATACAGAACATGTAATATTAAATACTCGGAGCAATTGTGTGTGTGTGTGTGTGTGGGGGGGGATTTGTCCAGAAAAATGTATGTCGTTTAATTAAATACTATGAATCTTGGAAATATTAAAAAAGATGAAATGACATCATTGATTCTAAACCAGAAATTCTCGGGTTATCCCTCAAAGAAAATCTAAAAAAAAATAATCTTGAATCTATCCCAAAAATATTTTTTAAAATATGTAATTTCAGTGAAATCTTATCGAAATACATTTTCACCGATAGATATTTATTTTTACGATTTAAATATAATTTATCTGGCAGGTGCTAGTAAAATTATATGCTCCTCTATTTTGGCCAAGGTTATGTATACAAATATATGAGGGTCCAAAATTTTATGAAAAATAAATAATAATTAACCTTAGTAATAAGATTATTGCCAGAAAAGAGAGAATACAATACATAATGCATATAAAATTATGGACCACCGTATTAAAATAATAAATACCTTTGACTAGACTAATCCATTGATTGCAGTTATATACATAAGCTGATAGTAAGTCAGTAGCATTGTGTGGATAAGTTCTACCACCAAAAACGATCATGTAGTCTTCGGTTGTGACGGCTGAATGCAGAAATCTAGCTCTAGGCAAATGGTCGCTTGGATCGTTTAGTTCATAGAAAGTGGGTAGTTCGCTCCAAATCATCGTCTGATAGTTCAAAACAAATAGCTTATTCGATGCTTTTGTACCGTTGGTAGAATATAAATAGCCCCCAAAAACGTAAAAGCTTTGCGTTGGAGGATGATAGATGGTGCTGTGCCCGAAGATTCCTAGCGGCTTCGCACCGTTCGTTTTCAGAATCTCCCACTTGCTCTTCTCTAGATCGTACTCCCAAACTTCAGTGAGAAAACCCAATTCCAATGAGAAACCACCAATGATTAGAAGGCTTTCGGAATCGTGATGCTTTTGCAGAGTTAACGTGTGTCCAGTTAGCGCGGGCGGTTGCTGATCTCTCACGATCACACTCCATCGTTGATCCTTCAAACTGAACTGCCAAAAGTCTCCTAGCGTTTTGTTTTGCACGTTGGCTCCGCCTTGAATGCTCAAGCCTCCGTAAATGTAAATTATCTGACGGACGTGTATCATTTCAGCGGCGTGAAAGTAACGACCCTCAGGCATTTTGGCTTCCGGTGTGGCCTCCACCGTCACTTGCATCCAAGTGTTGTTCCTTGTATCGAACAATCTTATGTCGTTAAGTGGACCGTGCGATAGTGAATAACCACCAAACATCCAAAGCGATCCTCTCTTATCGGCGACTAAAGAATGACCGAACCGTGGAAGAGTTTTCCTTAGGTGCTCCAAAGTATCGGCGAGATGACGAGAATTGAATAGTTCCGTAAAAACCAACTGGTGAGGATGAAGCTTCTGAGAGCAATCTGATCCACCCCAACCGGACACGCATAAGCAACGTCCATATCCTTTATCGCAAACTCCTTGCTTATAAACTGAACTGCAGTTATTCGGACATAGTTCTTTTTCACAATTGATACCGGCATATCCATCAGCGCATATGCAATAATTATTCTTGCATACGCGTGGCATTGAGCAATTATGTTCGCAGCTTAATATTTTATAAACGGCTTCGAATCCTTGTCCGACTGGTCCTTGTTTGTAATGTATCGTTAAATTTCCAGACCGAGCTTCCACTGTCTTGGGAGATGCGTCGCTGCAAAAGACACCGATCAATTGGCTCTGTTGAGATCCACCCAAATCTGGAAAACCATCATATGCATAGACAGCATTATCGCTACACGATACGTTCAATCTTGAAGAATCGATAGTTAATTGAATCAGAGCATTGTTGGAAATATTTCCGGGGGTTATGATCCAAAGACATTCTTTAACGGGCGGTCCGCCCCAGGGTGGCGAATGTGCCATGTGAGACCCCAAACCTTGTTCTATAACATCGCTTAAAATACCTCTAGCTTCGCATTGAAAATAACACGATCCACCTTTCTTCGGATCGCCATAATATCCGTAGCTACATTTCTCACAATTCGGTTCCATCGTGTTATCTTTACAGAAGCATTCTCCTGTTCCTGGATCACAGATCCCAAGATTTTCATCGCCGTGACCGTTACAATCGCATCTTCGACAACCATGACTAGATGTAGCGTTTCCGTAGCTGCCGACTTTGCATTTATCGCAGAATTCTCCTTCTGTCCAATCTTGACAATCGTCGCATATTCCTATGCCTCTATGGCACGTGGAATGATTATTGCATCCGCAGTTATTGGCGCAGTCCACTCCCGTCCAGCCTAAATCACACTGACAGATGTAATCAGGAGCTCCTAAGCAATATCCGTGCAAACAGTTATTATAGCAAGTTTTGGTACAAGTTGTACGACCATCTCCTATGTATCCCCTTAAACATTTGCAACTATAAGACCCGTGCGTGTTTGTGCAAATTGCTTCTTTATGACAATCGTGTAAGTTTAATCCACATTCGTCTACGTCTGGACATTGAGCGTATGCCCATTGAGCATCTTCCGCTGAGATGTTTAATAGAGAACTGCAGTTTGTGTGTGGTTTTCCAAAATCACCTTGCACACAGAGGCCGTTGATTGGATTTTCTGACGAGTAGCACCAGCCGCAGCTCAGAGACTTTAAACATGAAGTACAGTTGTAATGATGAGCGCACGATTTGCACTGATCGGCTCTTCGAGCGGTCACGTCCAGATTGATTCCGGTGTTGGTGGATATGGCTCTATCTAACCATTCTCTGCACAATCCGAATTGATATTCCGAAGTGTATACGCTGAAGCTGAAGCACTGCTGGGTGGCTTCGCACCAAACACACCGCCCGCGCTCGTCTAGACAAGAAGAGCAATTGGAGCGGCTGTGACAAGGCTGCGGACATTGATCTAAAGTTTGCACGGCTCCAATGAATCTGCCTTTGCGACCGCATCGAGCGTCGTCCACCCACCATTCGCATCCGTTATTAGCCAGGCAATGATTACAACTTATATAATTAGAGCAATTCGGACACGAAGACGGCTGCAGTGTCAAATACCGCCAATTATCGTCTTTGAAACAATTTTGAATTTCGTCTACAGATCTCGAGATGCACTTATCGGTCAACTCACACCAACCGCAAGCCGAATCTGTCAAACAATGTAGACAGTTATCGTAATGCGAACAAGTCCCGTTGTAAAATGGTTCTAAATATTCAAAAGTAAAGACCTTCGCATTTTCATGGCTTTTATTGTGTTGCAGTTCCATTTTGCTCTGTTGATGCGAGTTGGACGTTAGAGTTTTGCGCGCTTGAAAGTTAACAGTCAATCTTCCGGGAATCAACGAGGACCATTTTGCTTCTACGCACGTCGAAGATGAGTCCATAGCGCTAAGGTTAGCAGCCATGTGAGTGTGTTCTATTATGAGTTCAGCTCTCGAATGACCGGCGCAAACGCGTAAGAGTTCTCCGGCGCCCGCCCAGCTTGCTGGAATGTGCAAGAATCCTTTTAATTGAGCCACCATTTCTCCTTCGATATGATCACCGCGACCAGCATTTCCAGCAACATTGAAATCAGCAGTAGTAGCGTTCAAAATAGCGACTGAATCTGGATAACTCCAATTGACGGGATGGTGGTATTTAATGAATGTGAGACCAGGTCTTTTGTCTAAAGAGCGACACTGGTCGGATTGGGTGACTTCTGTTCCAGCCGCGCCCCACCATCCGGGCGATTGAGACGGCGTATCTTCTCCGCACACTCCGTAATTATCTGAAAAAAATCAAGTAAAGTGAGGCGAATGAACTGTATTTGGGGGTGAGGGGGTAATTTAAAAACTTACCGTCTTTATGATGACATCTAGCGTTCTGAACACACCAACTGCAGTGATGTAAGCCTAATTTGGTACTGATAGATGGCAACGGACGTCTTAAATCGTTAACCAAAGATCCGATCGGAGCACCGTGAGTAAGACATGCGTGGCAATCGCCCAAAGCTGGACAAACTCCTCCACATCTCACAGATTGCAAATTAGTCGTGCAATTCGAGCCTACGGTACGACCATAGCATAACTGAAGAAAAATTAAAACAATATTATATCCACTATATAATTATACAGTAAATAATGTAATGTAAATTAAGTACTTCGTCGGCTGAACACCATCCACATTCAGGATCGGCTAAGCATTCAGCATATGATTTATGTCGAGAGCAGGCTGATTCAGAGTCAATACTTCCGATGCCGCTCAGCCATCCGGGTATGACGTAAGCTAGTAAATCTCCGTTAACGTTCCCGTGATAACCGCCAACAAGTAGTAGAGTTGACGGTGGACGAAGTGCAGCAGCGTGCGCAAATACTCCCTGAGTTTTCGGATAGCCGGGATTCGCTCCCATGCCGCCCAGAACTTCTCCGCTGATCCAAGCGTGACATCCGAGGTGGTACATGTACATTTGATTATCGTAGCATATTTCTTCTTTGTTGTGACGGTGAGAATATCCACCAAACACGATGAGGTAGTTGCCGATTATAGTGGCAGTGTGAAAAGCACGCTCCCGAGGTACGTACGTGTCTCTCAAGTGGGCTCGAGGATAGTGAAGCTCTGTCCAGTACTTATTGTTCAGATCGAATGCAAACATTTTATCGGACAGTTTCGAAAAACTGAAAATTATAAAAAAAAATAGGTTTTCAATAATTATAAATACACATTATATAAATATTAGCAAATATATATTTATTAACCAGCTTAAATTTAAAATTTAAAATAATATTTAAAAAAAAACATTTAATTGCCTTTTCATTAAAAAATCTATCGCTATTGTATAACACGGCTTTAACTATTATTGCCACTGTGATAACTAAATTTTTCAATATAGTCGTTCCTACAAGGCTTTTTCTAAATTTAGTAGGTGCAGGTGAATTTTCTGATCAAGCTCATCCCCTAAAAGCTCAATTAGATTTAAATCTAGCGATTGGAGTGGCCATATCATATTTTTTTAATATTCCTTCTTCTTTTATTTTGGCAACAAGCTAAATGGTCAGAATTTAAATCTACTTTGGGTCAGAGTAAAAATCAAATCTTGGTGAGAATTTTGTTAACAGCCTGGTCATAATTATATTATTCAGGGTCAGAATAAATATCTAATGGTTAGAATAAAAATATTGTACGGTCAGAATAAAAATATAGGACGATCATGTGAATTAAAAAATGTTATAACATTTATAAATATAATTGGGCAATAAATTATATATTTTACAAATATTTTATAAAATATCTAGTTCGTACCAAAACTGTTGGTCAGAGCATTGAACACCCCATGAATAACTCTCAACGAATCTATTTAATTGTACGTGGGACGCAAGGTAATCAGAGCGATGAACGAAGCTAAAAAATGACAGCGGCGGCGAAGAGCACGCTTGGCTTGTGTTGACATCTGACAATGTTGCGAGCTCAACCAAAAAAGTTGTCCCTAAAACACCTTCATAATGACCATGTATTTTTAGGCTGACCACCTGTTAACATAAAACTGACCTTGGGGTTAAAATACAGTTTATATAATATAAAGAACTGAATAAATACCGACTGAAAAAAATGATTCCGACCACCTGGCAAAATAATTCTTACCATTTAATATAAGGTGACCAGATTTTAATAATACCAAAGGATACTAGAAATAAAAAGGCCATTTCGGAAATTTTTGGTCGAGGATAAAGGTCATTTGGAAAAACATTATAAAAAAAACTGTTACAGTTCAAAAAAAATAGTTATTGCTAAAAAAGTTAATTAAAAATTCTCCAGATTGTGATTTGTATAGTTTTGAATGCACGTAAATGAATGTGCATAGAAAAAAAGACTTGATAAGCCCTCGCCGTCGCATGTTTAACAACTGGACTGGATTAGTCATACTCCTACCTTTTACGACCCTTTAGTCTATTCTTTAATTGGGTAACAATATTTTTAATAGGTAGTTAAAAGAAATGAAGGTGGATTCATGACTGAATATCATTGCAGGTTTTGGTCTTAATCTTTCGACTGGTAGTATACATTTAACTATGTTACCAAAATGGGAAAAACAAAATTTTATATCGGTTATCAGAGAACACAATAAGTAGTAACAAATTATATATAAGTAAAAGTTTGATAATTACCGAGCAACACCAGCTACGACTCCGCCATAAACTATTATGGAATGTGAGAAGGAATGATAGACAGCACTATGCGCCACAACCCGCACATCCAACTCTTTGCCTCCTCTCGGATAAATTTCTTCCCAATTCTCCTCGGAAGAGTTCAATTGTATTCGGAACATTCTAGACGAAAACTCTCCTTCGCTAGTACTGCCGCCGAAGAGGTATATATCATCGCCGACTGCCGTCAAAGTATGACGAGTCAATGCTGGCGGTATCACTGAAGAATTCTTCGCACGCAACATCCAAAGTCGTGACGTGATGTTGTACGACCATAGTTCAGACGACAAGTTTCCACTGTTGAGTTTCCCGCCGTACACCGCAAATCCGTCTTTGGTTTGGCAAGCAGAGTGTCCGTAGCGAGCGGCAGGTTTATCCGTCTCGGTACTATTGACTACATCGTCGATGTTCAACGTTGGAAAGTCTGTCAGCTCTTCGTTGGAATGAAAATGCGGCGATCTGTTGGTACGGCGGATCGAATGAATAACGTTATTCAAGAAAGACGGACCGTGACTGATCCAGTAATCCTGTAACGCAATTAATATTAGAATCTAGTTAAATTTAATAAAATAACATATCACTTACGGGGTTTAACACTTCTCTGAGAACGTCTGGATCTAGAATGTTTTCTGTTTTTTGTGAAATCACATTCCCGTCTTCGTCTTCCCATTGACTAGATGCAAATCTGTGTTTTTTGTATTATTATATTAATGCTTCATATTATATATAGGATGAGAACATGATTTTATTAACACACCTGTATATCTGTAGAGAACCTAATACTTTATTGAGATCATAACCTCCGTAAACATATAACGAATCTGTATAATTAATGTAAATAGCTGTGTGAGCTGCCCGAGACGATAGACCGTTGTGTGTTTGAGACAACCAGTGCCATCTATTGCCAATAAAATCGGACACCTCCAATGAGCAAGTAGCACCCGAATATCTATAATT
This sequence comes from Plectrocnemia conspersa, assembly GCF_051122295.1. Taxonomy (NCBI): domain Eukaryota; kingdom Metazoa; phylum Arthropoda; class Insecta; order Trichoptera; family Polycentropodidae; genus Plectrocnemia; species Plectrocnemia conspersa. Next base: position 8,912,373 of record NW_028277178.1, on the reverse strand, counting down.
GAATAATATAAGTTGTATATTTATAAGTAAGAATAAATGCATTCGTTATACCCTTTGTGACATTGGCAACGTCCCTCTCGGCATATTCCATGACCCGAGCACTGATTGGGGCATAATTCTATGTTGCAGTCGTCACCTCCCCAATCGTCTTCGCAGACACACTTGTGAGAGGCGCAAGTGCCCTTATTAGAACAATTATTTGGACAGTTGTAGACAAAGTATTCGGCCTTGAATCCGTCTAACACGTAATTTGTATCACTATATAACAATATGAGCATCTGAAAAAATAATTATTTATATTTACTAGCAAAATCCGATAAATTAGTGAATTTTTCGTATGCTAATAGGTAGTAGTGAATCATTCACTAAGGTCATTAGGTATTCGATGTATTTCATTTCTCGAGAAATTTTGATATATAAAAAAAATTTTTGTAATATTCTCAATATTCACCCCTCAGATTGCAACAATATATTATTATAATAATACAGTAAATTATTGCAGATGCCTTTATATTATTAATGAATAGAGAACTGGACGATCGTTGAGAATATTTTCAAAAGGATGATGATTTGTAATAATGAACTAGAACAGATCGATATACTTCGATTTATTACAAAGCGTTGAATTATGAAGGAATTTCGGGCTCCTGTATTTATATCCGAATCATAGAGGAGAATTGTCAATAACTGCTGTTGCTACAGGGACGTCATTGGGATGGGAAAGGAAGGTGGGGGCAGTGGGAACGCTTGGTACCGAGCGTTCCCACTGCGATGGCACGATTTTATTGCTTTTGACGTAGATTTTTGACTTCTGTGAAGAGATAATTGTTTTTTGTGCTCTCCTATTGATCAAAATTCGGTTTAGATATGCTTCATTCGATTTTCACTTATTGTAAATCGTAATATTGTTATTAAAAGTCTTAATATAAACGCTATATAACCGAGCGTTTCCACCGTGACTGCACAATTTTATTACTTTTATGTGGATACTGTGATTTTGACAAGTAATTTAATAAAATACTATAAATCTTAATATCAAAAAACGACCACTGAGTGGCCAACTTTTGCTCCCCTAAAAAAGCTGAAATTATGTCATTTTTCATATTTCGAACAAAATAAAGATTAAAAACCTTTTTGAATTATTGAAAAAATGATGTTTATGTTCGTCGACAATCAAATTTTATGGCATAATTCTGAAAAGCCCCCGTGCATTTTTGCAAACCGCCGATTCCTACACTTCTTTTTATCTGATTATTAATGTAGTTCTTAGATTAACAAAGCAAAGATAAGGCTGATTAGAATAGTTGAGAAAATTGTGAACAATTTTTTATCATTCAAATACCTTTGACCTTTATTAAAGGCTTCTATAAGAAAGCATGCATATTTTTAAACATCTGGTTGTAAAATATAAAAAAAAAAATTTTAGAAAACTTAATTTTTAACAAAAAAGGCTCTATGAAAATTCTAGAGATCAGCATTTTTCTCGAGAAATGCTTAAGAAATAATTATTGAGAAGAAATACTAAAGGTGATCAACAAAAACTTACATAACCACTGGACGCTGTTATTTGTTGAGGTTCAGTTTTTCCGCTGAAACTTCCCAGCAATAGAGACTGAAACGAGTCTCCGTCGTAAACGAAGACGTAATCGTACGAGCACTCGGTGCCCATGCTCCGGAACTTTAACGTTATGAATTGACTGTCGTTTTGAGCTTTGATCAACCATTCGCAATGCGAATCCTGAAAGAGTGAATCGATCAACATTATTTTGTACTCTCTCTCTCTTTCTATTGATCGAAGCTTACTTGTGTATAATTTGAGCCCGAAGGCCCATCTGTGATAATGCCGAACGGTTTTGTGAAGACATGCCGGGTCTTGTCGCACGGGGCGGTCGTGACGGCAGCGCAGGCGACGGCTATCAAACATGTCCATGTTCCTATAGTTAAACTGCCCTTTCTTTTCTTGACTTTCGGAAGCATCATGCTGAAAATAAACATTTATGATGAAAAGATTAGCATAACAAGTAATGAATATGTACTCACTCCAATACATTCAGTACAACAATGAGACGGTTAAGAAGAATGATTTGCAACTATGTTGCACAATTAGGGATAATTGGTAATAGTTTAGTATTACGTATATGATTTAAAAAGGAAGATACTCGTAAACATGTCTTGCTGAGACCAACGGTGGCATTTTAACAACAAAGATAATCATCAATTAAATGAACGATTCTACGTATTATACGTATCAAGTTATGCATAGTGATATTGAACGTCAGTAAAATGCGATTCATTCACAAGCTAAACCAATAAAAAGTTTAGGATTTTATTCTTAACACTAGATTTACAGAACCCGTCAAATTGAAGGTTTCTGATTTGTATTCTAATTTAATTTGTTTCAGACAGTATTTTTTCTGGTTTTTTTTTACGTCTATTTGTATTTAAACAATGCAAATATATTAGCACTATTTTTATTTTCAGAAACTTGTTATTTTTGAAAATCTGATCACTATATATGTATCTATTTTTAATGACACCTGTGAAATTGACGGGATTAAAAATAAATTAATAGTAGTACTTTGTATCTCAAATGCAAATCTTCTGCACAAAAATAAATCTTCAGACAACAAAATATGAACACTGGAATCGGGCAAGTTTCAGCAAAATGCGACAAGCCATTGCAGCGAATTCTAACTATTTTGATTTGAGCAATTACGTATCTTAAGAACAGGTGTTGGATAAGTTTAATGATGTTATTATACCAATATATAGTCAGAATCTATGGTCTCAAGTGTTAAAAGAATCTTCATAGATAATTTTCCACAAACACATTGGAAGAACAACACTAATAGAATCGAGATAGATTACGTTTAACCCAAGCGGTCGGTAGTTCAATTGAAAATGCAACAAATCATCATTAGAAGTAATAAAAGAAACACGGGAAACTTCCATGCGACTCGTCTCCAAGGTCAAGTGCATCGAAATGTTTGAACAGTAATAAAAATATAATTATGTATGTTAATTTACCTTCGCTAAGTACGACTTCAAAGGCGACAATTAACGAACGTCATGACGTTCGTCAAGACGAGAGATTCGCGTCGCACGACTAATGCGTCAGAGACGCGCTTTGTCCTCACTCGAACAAGATCACATGATGTACGTTGGTAATTTGTCGAGAATTAGCACGATTAGACGAGCACGAACGAGCAACGGTGCAAGAAAGTGGAAGCGTCGGGGCGCTCACCTGGGTCCATCAGCGGGCTGCGGAGGCCTCGGGCGAAGGCGCGGCGCCGCCCTGCCGCATCTTTGCCACTCTTAATTGTTTTCTTTTCTATAGCCGCCCGCTCTTAACTACAATTTTTGGCCGAAGCGCAAAGCGCGTCGGCCAACAAAATTTGACAATTCGAATTGCCATTTTTTAAATTTAAAAAAAGATTCTTGATTTTAAAAACTATATTTGTTATTACGTTAACTACTTTCTTTAAAATAAACAAGTAATGTGATTGATAATATTAGACAAAAATAATACAACTTGATGAGAAATTATAATATATTCTGCTTATCTAATACGATCAAACGTCTTCATTTAACAGCTTTTATTGTCGAGATCCCGACCTTTTAAATAAAATGTATTTTTTGTCCTTATGTTATAACACAATCTTGCATAACCTATTACATGCCACATCGGAAAAATTATTACATGCTTTATTTTATAATAAAACAGTTTTATATAAATTACTAATTAGCAGGGGCTGATCCGCTGTTGGTCCGATAGCCTTTTGCGTAAACGAACAAGAATGTTCGAGGTAACCTTTATTTTATCTCCCATAGCATCCCTAAATGAATAAAAAATTACATTTTTAGCCACCGTTGCAATTTATGCACCTCGATAAAAAATTTACGAAATGACCTTTTTTGTTTATTGTCCTCCTTTGATATTTTAATTGCCTAAATTGCCCGGGCCGATTCAATTTCTTGTTCTGCCCCTGCTAATTAACATGGATATCATGGCTTAGTGATAAGCCCTAGCAAATAAAAATTACCCTTATAGAAAGCAAATTAAATAAATAAGCTTAAATAATAAAAAAAATAACAAATACACCACGATTATATATTACGAACACTTTTTAGATAATTATTTTACAAACCACTTTTTTTTTAAATATATGAAATGATAGCTCACATACAGTGTGCGGAAACAATTGTGCCCCAAAAGATATATTTTCTATTTATTTATATTTTAGGGTCCTAGGTGCCTTGCGCCGGCTACACGTCTCTAACTCTGAATGGAGATTATCGATTAAGAAATGATCAGAAAAATATTACTGGAAAATTTGAAAGACGAGTTCAAAGATGAATCGTTGAAGACAATTTACAATTTGTAGTAAAATACATCAACACAACTTAGTTTAAGTAAAAAGATATTTCACAAAATATGAACACAACCTGCTCATAATCCTATTGTGATCATTATCACATGGAAATGGTAATTTTACGATTCAAAGCTTGCTTAACAAAGTGTTAAATGTTAGTTTGTAACAACACATTTTCGAAAAATATAGCTTAACCACCACTTAACAGATTAAACTTGTTGACGTGGAAGATATATGCCACCAACAAGACGATGCAACTTACTAAGCATCGGGTGCAACGTTGAATGTTTTGCGTGAAAAGCTCCCAAGTCACATTATTTCACGTTTTTGTGACGGCAATTGGTCATGAGATTTAACGCCGTTGGATTTTTTGTGGGGTTACGCAAAGTTGTGTTTACGCTGACAAAACTGAAACGTAGTAGCAACAATTAAAAACCAGTACCACCCGAAATGTACGAAAAATAGATCGAAAGGACTGGATACTGCAAAAGATCCAGAAGCGGTCATTTAATTAATACTATTTTTTTTATAAATAATGAAATAATAAAATTTGTATGGTATTTTTAAAGTTCGGAAACTGAAGTTGAGTTTTGGGGCTGTGATGATGGCGGTTGGCAATGAGACACAGATTGAGCCGCTGCAGTAATATTTATTTAAGGTTACAGTGATTACATTACAAAAATGGGGCGGACGCGCGACGGCACGCGTCCGAACCCTTACAAGCTTGCCGGTCGAGAGAGCGAAAACCGTCACAACAATGCTATTTCTGCGCCGAACAGTTTTGGCCATAACAAATCTATATTGGCTCCCATAGAACACTCACATAGAGTGTTGTATTTAAAGCATGTAAAAATATGTGTAAAGGATTTTTTAAATATTATTTATAAATGCATAATTAAATAAATTTATTTTTTCTACTATTATTTTATTGCCAAGTGCAAAAAACATGTCACAATAATTATTATTTCTGTTGACAGTTACTATAATTTTTTTAAATAAATTAACTAAACTATATAGAGGAATTTAATTTATACCTAACTTTTTGAAATCAAGAATAATTTTCTTAATACAACTGATTTGCTTAATACGCCAGGTATTGCGATTAACCGACTATAAAACTATAATAATTTCTGCGACATTGGCAAAATAAAATGAATTTTTATGTATATTTTTAAATTTAAATGCTTTTTAATATTTCGGCTATGTTACATTTTTTTACATATTTAGAATTACAATATCTTTCAGAATCTTTGAATATATATTTTGTGTAGTTTTTTAAACAAATAGTCTAATTATAAAATCTGAATTATTTTTTTTAAGTTACATTTTTATTTTATCATATATATAAAAAGATGTATTTTGTTACTTTTGATGATTTGTATTCATTTTTTGTTGATGATTTGAATAACAGTATATTTATTAAAAAAATGGAAACATTACAAATTCAGAAATAAGTCAATTTAAATACTGACTTAATTAATCAACACTTTCACTTAAACTTTATATGTACTCGCTAACCTCGCTATTCCATTCAAGGCCTCCAAATTTCAACTAATTGTTTTTTCAACTGGTAACACCAAGCGGAACTGTCAGGTGTCGGGACTGGCAGCTCTGCGAAAGGTATTATTCCTTATCAGTATTTGTTTTATCTTCAACCTGCGAGAGGTGTACGCACTTTAGTTGTTGATAAAGCGAGGAAAATTGCGAAATCTATATATTTTTTACATTAAATTGCAATTTTGATCATTGACATTTACACCAATTGTTTGATTTTGTGTGTTAGACGCTTCATTTAACTCACTAATAATTAATTGTGCCGTGAAAAATATTTCATTAGTTTTTTAATTGCAGGATATATGGTAAGCAAAATGTTTGCTTCTTTGAAAAATAAGATCAAAGAAGAAACTGGAAATGAAGTTCCGCGAAGATTTCCAGTCAGACCGCGCTCGCCCAGACAAGTAATTAATATTAATTTATGATAAGAATGTTTGTGTTTAATTAGTTAGATTAAACGCCGGTTGAACAATTATGTTATTGTTAGTAATTAGTTCGACTTGAAAAGTTTTTCTATGACGAATCAATACTATTATGTTCTTTTGTTAACGTGTTGTATGTTTATAGGGATCCGTTTCGAGTATTACTTCGGAGCAAGGCGATAAACTTTCGTCTCTGGGAGAACTCAATCAAGTAACTATAGATTATATTATCGTATTAAGAAGTTGTAAAAACAGTTGCAAAATTATTTAATAATCTCATTCTTAACTAATTCTGCGTTTACTTGCCGAAAGGGTGACGATAAAACAAACCTAACAAAGAAAGATAAAGAATTATTGATACGGATCGATCAAATAGAAAGAGAACATGTCCAGATGTTGGAGAAGAGAGAGCGACAACACTCGATGCAGTTGGAAGAGAAAGATAGAGAGTGGCAAGAAAAAATAACGTCCTTGCAGAACAGCATGCAAGCGGCTCAAGGTATTGTTCAATTTTTAATATAATCTTCAGATTTATCCTATATTTAATCATATATTAATAGCTGTTTGGAGTGGCGAGGCAGCAGCAGCTAGACGAGAAGCAAGAGAAGAAACTAGAAAGGGGGCATCGCTATCAGAACAATTATCAAATGCGACCCTAGCGGCGGCTAGAGTTCAAGATCGACTTGATAACACAATGGTATGATATTTGATATTTTTATCAATTATAAAGGGCAATAAAAACTTTTTTTTATCTCTTGATCAGTGATAGTTAGTATCACAGCTTGTCAAAATATATATTGGATGTTACTCAAATTGATCTACTAAGAAAGCGAATCAATTATAATACTAAAATTATTAACCTAGATAATATCTCAGTATTGGCTTATATGATGAACTAAAAAAAATAACATTACGTTGAGATACTTTGAGTTCTAGAAAATGTAAACTTGTGAATTAATATTTTCATGCAATCTTCTCATCAAAATTTAATCAAAAATAAATTTGGAATCAAAATTATTACAAATAAATGAAATTGTTAATAGGAATAATTTAATTAGTATAATTTAAATATAAGACATTCGAATACGTAAAAGAAAATTTGTAAAAATTAAATTAGATTACTTTGTTTTTGGTTACCAATTTAACACCAGTGAATATAACTATCAACTAAATGTCAACTATCAGTTATATATAAGGTTAAAGGAATGAACGAAATAAAATGGAATGGTAGTTTATTTAAAAAAAATTAGTGGTGGAAATTCAATTTTTGCTATTCCTATCCCCTCTTCCACAGTTTTTTTAGATTATTATTTTAAAGTCATGTGTATTAGTTCATTAAAAACGATATAAACTTAGCTCAAAATGATTAAAAAATTTTAATTGGGGCAGATTCAGAGTGTTTCTAATAGTAGTGCTTGTCTTCAGCTCGTCATTGGCTCGTCAATAATTGTGATCACACATTAACTCTAATACTCATCGTTATCGTAAATTTATTCAAGTAATAAATTTTATAGGAAGAAATAGATGCTGAACGACGCGTATGGGCAATGGAACGAATACGACTTTCAACAGCTGCTGAAGATGCTCTGCACCGTCTTTCATTAGCTGAAGCTCCGATTTTAGGTCTATAATTAAATTAATATCTTGTTCCAAAAATATATCTTTTTAACTTTTTTTTTAATATTGCAGATGATAGTTTGCCTTCAGATAGTAACTCAGTCGAGAATGCTTTAAGACGTAAACTAGAAGAAGCCCAACTGCATTTACATGATATAAAAACTTCATGGAGCGGACAAATAGCCACACTTGAAACACAAGTAATGAACTCGTCAAATCTTTATATGTGGTTTATATTTAACTTTTTGTCAACGGTCGATTTAAAGGTCGGAAGATTGTCTCGTCAAGCTGGCGAAGAAGGTGCAGATAGAAGACGAATTGAGAAAGAACGAGACGTAATATTGGAAAGGTTAAGAGAAAGGGAAATTCAGTTGGAGCAAGCGCAGGCCACTTTGGAAGATAAAGAAGCTAAGGTTTGTATTGTTTAAAATAAACATTTGTAAGATATACGATGAAAGAATATAATAATTATAGGCATGTGTAAAACTATTCCATTTAATATTATACTTCATATAATATAACAATTGTTTGTGAGTTAACTAAAATTGCCATACAGATGGCTTTATTGGCAGCTGAAGTCGGAGATGTAGCCAGAGCGGGTAGGGAGGCTCGCAATGAGGCGTTACGACATCGGGACGCAGCAGTGAGTCTCCTTTATCACACGTAGCATTTTATATGTTATATGTCGTGATAAGACATTTATGTTTGAATTCGCAATCTTTTTCATATTTTCAGCACTAGCACAGCGGCACAATTTTGGTTTTCATCTCAATTGGTTCAATTTTAATTTGTTTATATTTTTTTTCATTACAGGATCGGTACTTTTCATTCGACTTCTCCAGTAGATTTAAAAAATAGTTATATATTGACTTTCTTGTAAAGTTTTATTTTATTAAAATTATTTAAAATAATGAGTTATAAATTAACTTTTTAAAACTCGAATGAAAAATATATGAATTTAATTAACCCTTTGGTTGTCGAGCCTTTTGGGATTGCTATCTAAATATTGTATTATAAAAAATGTTTTTTTCCCTTAAGTAAATATAATTATATTAAAAATGTATCTGATTCTTTAATTGATGATGACGTCGAATCCGGTAATTCTCGTCAAAGTAGCAAAACGACCCGAAAAATCAGATTTCGGCAATCAGAGGGTTAATCATTAGTTTGTTGTTAATAATTTATTTTTTATTTAAAACTAATTAAAAAGAATTGATTTTATTTGTGTTGCTTCATTAAATTATATTTATTATTTATTTGTATTTAAAATTTTAATGAAAAACACAACTTATTCATGTTGCTGCTCTAGGCTTGTTTATTTTTTTATTTTAAATTTGAAAAAAATTTTCCTTAGCATATTATTTAAAAAATAAATAATTTTATTCTTGTAATTACTAACAATCCTATATCTAAGCTTGACGTATATATGATTGTAGTTGCTTTTGCATGTCTGTTAGTTAGTGTCTATATTGTTGTTCATTATGTTGTACTAACAATTCTTAATAAAACGACCCTTCAAACACCTTGTATATTATTTTACAATACCGCCTGTTACAAAACCTAATCTCAAATTGATAACGCATATCAGCGAAATTGTTCTTATCAGTTGCATAATTTGGATTTGAGATTAATAAGAAATCAATGATTCATTGTAATATGTCATCGGTTGAAGCTCTTCATTAAGGTATTTTATATATGTTTATATGTGTTGAACTGACCTTGGGATGGTTAACCTCAATCTATACATTTTGTGTGCCATCAGTGCGCTAATTATTTTTGCGACTTGTATTTCATTATCTAATAGCTATTGTAGTAACGGTATATGGTTCACGATATTTAAAAACCGGTTTGCTTATCAATTCCTAGTCCAACTAAACATTTTGTGTGTATTTTATTTATTTAATTTAGTTTTGATTAAATTTATACCAATTGATTGTATGTTTTGATACAGGAGACTCTTTCAAATAATTTGTCGGAAGTAGAACGAAGACTGTCTCAGTGCCAGAAACAGTACGATACACTCAAAGAAGAGAATACTAATACAAGAAAGAATCTTAATGAAGAAAAAAATAATAATTTGCTGCTGAGGAGAGAAATCGGCGTATTGGTTGATGAAAAGAAACAGTTGTCTGATTTGGAAGAAAAGTTAAAGCTCGAGTTGTCTCAGCAGACAAATTTGAGAGAAAGCACTGAAAGTGCTCTCGAAACCGAAGTGAAAAACAACGAAGAAGCGGTGAAACAGATTGATTTGTTCAAAGAACAAATCGATAGTGTGAAACGAGAGTTGAACGAGATACACGACAGATATGATAAGTATGTTAATTGTTATTTATATCATTGATAATTTTATTTAATTTTTTATTTATTTAAGGGAAAGAAGAGATAAGGACGAAGCACTGATGAGGAATGCTCACATGTCACAGACTTTGGAAATTTATCGCCAAGAAATGAGGCAGCAGGACGACGAAGTTGTGGATCTCAAAGAGAAGATCGCTTTTCTTCAAAAGTCGATAGCACAAAATTTAGAAGCGAGTATTATTATTAACTAAAGTTTACTCTTAAATATTTTATTTTGAAAATTATTTTATTTTAATAATTTTAAATTTATTCAGGAACAAAATGCTCTAATATGTCTCCGAGATCAAGAACAACAGCGACAGGTAGAATTAGAAGGATTGAGAACCGAAAGAGACAACGCAGTGTCATCCGAAAAGCAATTACAAGAATGCATCAAAGATCTGAACTCGCAAATAGCAGAAAAAACTAAAGTAAACATAATTTTAAATAATACTGATTAAACTTTTATAACTTGTGGTATGTGTTTCTTTTTAGAATATACGAGTGCTTCAAAACAGATTGACGGACATGCGAAAGACTCTCCAAAGAGAACTGAGGGGCGGTCAAGTCGATCCTTTGGGAAGTAGTGTGGTGGAAGGCTCCGCCGAAGATCCAGACGTTAGTAAGAAGTATCTGAAACATGTCCTCATAAAATTTTTGACTTCGCGAGAGATTGAAGCTCGACAGCTAACGAAAGCGGTCGGAGCACTCTTGGGACTCTCTGAACAAGAAGAGACTTTGTTAAGAGACACATTGGGATGGAGAAGTGGATTCACTGCATGGCTAGCGCAGCCACCGCGCTTTCCTCACAGCTGATGGTAGTTTTTTTAATTAGTCGAAGACGTGTTTATTATAAAGTCAATTGTTGATAATGACTAGTCAAACAAATTTATCATCCGACACATGATTTTTTGATCAGTGGTGTTTTTGAAGAGTTTGGAATGTTTTAAAAAATGATTAATAGGAAGCAAACGGCAGGATCATGTTAACTTGTATTTTGACCTGTTTTTGTATCAAAAATATAATTGTAATAAAAGGGGCCCTTTTTTTTTAGCTAAGTGGGTATTATTATGCAGAAATAAATCGACTATCTTCCATTTATTAAAATGTTTACATAGATTTATTAGAAAACTAGTTACATTTAATACGAGTGAGTCAAAAATATACAATAGTGAATTGATTTCTATGCCTAGTCTTTTTAGCATTCATTATAATATTTCTAGCAATATTTCCATTTTTGTTCCGTCGTTTACTGCACTACTTTGATGGAACAAAATTTCTTTCCTTTCAATGCCACTGAACGATCTAAACATGTGAAAATCACCGAGGGAGAGATCTAATGAGTATTACAGATGTTAAAAACACTCAAAATGCAGATCTTGTATTGTAACCATTAATCGAATAGCATCAAAACATACTCTGAAGTCAATGTTGTTTCGGTTTGATTGTAGGTTGGCTGATTTTCGAGATTCATAACAATGTTTCTCCTAAGTAGTAGGTGGCCTAAAATTACTCGCAGATAGGTTTCTGCCGTTTTTTTCCAGTTTTAATGAGGTTTGATAGTAAACTAGAGTTTTATATCACTCTTCTCGATCTGCAGTTGAAGGTATACCTTCAATTGGTAGTCGAGTTCTGGAATTTTCTAGTCCACTCATACATTTGATTGACAAATGTGCATAACTTAACGGAATTTTTATTTGTCATGAGTTTCACTTCTTTATTAATCAAAAAGTGATAGGGTGTGGTGACTATTTATTAACAGAACGTAACATTATTAAGAAATAATATAATAGAGTGCTGCTTAAACTTTTTTTTGCTACACTAATGTTTTTATTTGACTCACTCACATATGTTGAGCAATTTTTGATCAATCAGTGTGAAATGTTTTCAGAAAAAAAACAGTTAACATCATCTTGCCATGTGGTCTTTAAATAGTATAAATTAAATCACCTAAAATCACAGTTTCTGTTATATGTCTCTTTTTGTTTTATGCTATATTATTTTTTTCAGATTTTCCATAATGCGATGTTATCAATTAAAGTATTATTACATAATAAGCAATAATATCATAATTTATGTGTTAATACAGTATTATTTTAACTATCCAATAATTTGATCAAAATCTCACAATTTTTAATTTGCAAAGAATTCTCACTTGCATTGCCATATCATGAGTTTAATCTACCGCAATATATTATTTTATTGTTTATTGATAAGTAGTTGTATAAAAAATATTGGGTGAGATGTTTTTATAGTTAACAAATATTTTTATATATATAAATTGTTCTTTATGTATATTTTCGAAGTATAAATTTGTATTTTATTGATAATGAATGTATCAGCTATTGTTAGATAATGTAAATTATTGTATTGTAGGTTATTATTTATTTTATGTGCGCTATGAATCTGCCTAAAATTATAATTTGTATATAACAATTCCTTGTTTTATATGTACCGCATTTTATTTTTATTTAATACTATCTCATTCCTAAAAGTACATAATAATCACATTCCATATGTTAACATACAAGAGTTTTATAAAAATAATAAATGCATGCATGTGTTCATGTTAAATAAATAAAATAATAAAAAAAACAAAACGTTTTCACAAAGAAAAATGTATGATTATAATTTTTATATTTTGTATGAGCAGTGCAATATTTTTTATTAAACTATAACAAAATAATAATTATAGCCTTTCTATTTAATTATAAATTCACACGTCCTTCACAAATGTCTGTGTATATATCTACTGTTAAGGGTTTCCAAGGTTCTCCAGATTTGCGTATATAAATGTCCTTTACAATACTTGGATCGAATCCTTCTTTCATATATGTTATTTTCCTCAATTTGAAAGTACCTGAAATTAAAATTAATAATAATTTGCAACCAGTATTTATTTTTTATATTAACTTCTGAGTTTTTTTTATCATATACCAGTTGTTAAATAATCATAAACTTATTAATTACCCGTTATTTCTATCTCTTTCAACATACGCAAGAAAATTGGACGACTGTATGATGGTAGACAATGATCCAAATGCTTTCCCAATTGCTCCATATCCAACGATTCACTCATATCTTCAGATATGGCTACCATGCCAACTTTACCTTCTGTTGCAGGTACCTAGACATTTATATAAGCATCATTGTAGACATATAAACTTATTCATTACAACATTTGCTTATTACATTTACGCCGTATACAACACAAGCTCTTTTTCCAATGACTTTCGACACAACATCTTCAACTTCAGTAGTGGATACGTTTTCTCCTTTCCACTTGTATGTATCGCCAGTTCTATCCTATATAAAATGATCAAAATAAAAATAAATTGGTGCTTAAACGAAACATTTAATGGATAAATACAATAGATATTTTTAACCTGTTGCGCAAAATAAAATCGACCGGGAAATAAAATTAATCGAACTACACATTATTGTTGCACTGATAAATGATTTATCCAAGGGAGCAGCATTTAAAAAAATACAATAGAAATAATGGTCACAAATAGCTATAGATTATCAATAATGACTTTTTGTCTAATAATAATTTTAATGAGTAAACAACAATGACATGTAGTCCGCATGAATGTAATCTTTTATGCCATATGAGTGACACAAATTTAGAGTCGATTTTTATATGTAATTGTTATATGTGTAATAAAAGGCCCAGCTAAGCAACGCCACACATATCAAAAATGGTATTAATAAACCCTATTATCTTAAAATATATCATTTAAGAGGCATTACTTCAATGGGTATTCGATCAATGGGCATCAACGATTTTTTCACGCTATAATTAATCTCTCAAAATTATGTAAAGGCTGAGATATTTATGAACTGTCGTAATCACATTAGGCTAATTGATGTTCAATTTGAATAAAAAATAAACAGTTCCTTTTTATTATGTAAAAATCAATATTCAAAGGCTGTCTTTATTAATTATGCCATCAGCTGTTGACTTACTTTGTAATATATAGGCATATGAACTACTGATTTAATACCTTAAAGTAAAAATATCCATAATCATCTTTAACCATGATGTCCCCACTTATGAAAGCTTGATCACCTTTTTTGAATGTATTGTGTAATATTTTATTATCGTTTTGTTCCTGAAAAATGTTAAAATTATATTTAAAGTATCATATAATATTTTATAATAATTAAAAACAATAAAAATACCTTGTTAAGATAACCGTGGAATTCTCTAACAGTTTTTGGTTTACCGATCTGACCGATTAACATTCCAGGTTCATCTAAAATTATTGCCATATCTAGTCAGTATGATGCTACATAGTTACTTCTCAAATATCATTAGTAAGATAGAGATGACCAATTTTAGGTTACTCTATTTATATTAAATTATGATGAAATGCTCAGTAAATACTTTTATTATTATTTTCCATTAATAAAAGAATTTTCATATGTTCATTGTACAGGTAAAACATTTAATATTTACTTGTAATACTTACTTGGTTTACATCTAATACAAAATCCATCCGGTCCACGCATAGGTTCGTTCATCGAGTCCACTTTTATCAATGAAAAAGGAAAGTATTTTTCTGGTATAAAACTTGGTAAGTATCCAACGGAGCCTATTTTTCCTTCAATGTTTACTAATAAATCATAAAAAAACGCTATTTGAAAGCCAAATAAAAATAATTAACCAAGAAATTGAGTTCCAATTTACCCATAGCCGTGTTTCCTTCAGTCGCACCATATATTTCTATGACTTTACCGATTTTGAACCTTAAAAATATAATTTAATTTATCGATTAGTTTTTATAGGCAATTAAATACGAGTAATATATTTGTACCTTCTCAACATTTCTTTCCAAACTTCCGGTCTAACCCCATTACCGATTATAGCTCTCACCGAATGCTGTGTGTCTTCAGGTGTTGGTGGTTGGAGCGTTAAATATCTACCTATTTCTCCTATGTATTGTGCTACCTTTAAATATAAATTGTTTTTGGTAAGTATATGTACATTTATGGCTCGCCATTTTACTAAAATAAGATGCTACAACTGGCATAATCGTTTGCAACAAGAATTTGTTTCACATTAATTGTTTTTTACAGTGTTGTTGTATTATTGTAATTTAAATAATTATCAATGTTTGTATCGACCTAAAAATTCTCAGAAGAACGATCTGTAAAAGTTTCATATTGATAGACTACTTCTATTTACTAGTTTTTAGTTAGACAAATATAATATATAATAGATGTATAGTGAAGAAAGTATTAAATTACTAGATCTAAAATCTAGCCCTGTCTATATATCATATTTGATCTTACTGTGCATTTGTACTTGATGCAATCTTTCCAATAGTTGGTTGCGCTGAACTTTTTTCTTAAAACAACAGGCAGTCCATATATCAAAGCCATTCCTACTCCAATTCCACCTCCAGCTAAATGATACAACGGCAAACAGTTGTATATGATGTCTCCCTCACTATTATTCGTCCATTTTCTAAATTCAGCGAAATTAAACGCAGCTGATGTGAACGTCATGAATCTGTAATTGAGTAACAATGTAATAATATGGAATGGGATGTAAAGAACACTATGGTTAATCTATGAATGTATCGCTTCTGACAAAATCATTTAGATAACGTTATCACAATGAATTTACCACTCACAAGACATTGAGTTGAAGCTCTTAATCATTTTTTGTCAGAAAATAATTTACTTTCGTGGGTGAAAAAAAATAAAAATAGAAAGGTAAAACATTATGAGAGGCATTAATACATTTTTAGAAAAATTATAGTACATTTAATGGATTTTGTATATGTAAGCTCAAGGCCAGCCCTAAGTTATTTAGCACCCCAAGCAAAAACTAAATTTGCGCCGCTCTCCCTATATAATACTTTAATAACTCATTCAAATTAAAGTAATTTAATTTATAATATTCGCGATTTTTTACGCGTGAAATAATCTAGAGAAAAAGTAAACGATTAAGTACTGAGAAGAGTGGGCAATAAGAAAATACTAAAAAAGTCAGTGCTGATATGTATTTGCTGTGAATTGTGTGATTCATCGACAACATTTACATCACTTATTACAATACCTGATTACTTTATTAATTATTTAGATAGCTTTGATACAGTTGAATTTGATCTAAACATAGTCTGTTTCTGCAAATTCAATTTAGGAAATGAATAATTATTTTATTAGTTCAACTCTTTCATTTTCAGGTCTTTTTGTGTAGGCTTATATTTTTAAATATGTATGTGGGCGTACGGAAAGTCTGCAGCATAGGTCACTCGCTCAATAACAATTTTGTTGTATCAATAAGTTTATAAATAAATCTGGATGCTAGAGTTTAATATAGAATACCTCAAATATAAACTTTGAACCTGGAAGCTAAAATTAAGCTTTGAACCTATAAGCTGATAGAAGACACCAAAATTTATTGAATATTTCATAACCACAGGATTCATAAACACCATGCAAAATAACAACATATTCAAAATAAATTGGTAGTATCGGAGAGATACATTGAGATCTGCCAATTTTGAACAATATCACCAAACTAATGAATAGTTCTAGGGAAAGAATAAATCTTTGACGGACACAATTTTGAACATAGAAACACATGACATCGGAAATATTGCTCACGTTTGAAACTAGTCAACTCTGATTCTGTATTCTTTCTTGACTATGTAGAAAAACGAGATTTTACTAGTACACTTACCTAGAGTTTGGAATTACAGCTGGTTTTGGCATCCCAGTTGTGCCTGATGTGTATATGTACAACAACGGATCCGTAGTCTTTGGTCGAAAATATATATTCTTCAAATCAGAGCGCGCCTCTTGGACTAGTGTTTGCAAATTTTTACAAGTATCTATCTGCCCGTCAGTCGATCCATAATAATAGAAATCAAGTTCATTGAAGCTGCCTCTTATCTCTCCAACAGCTGTAATAATACAATAACTAAATAAAATACTATTCCATTTACTTTATATTAAATTATTTTATGATGTATAATATATCCTACCATTGGCTAAATCTTCGCTGAATATTACAGATTTAGCATCCGCAACTTTAATGCAGTGCTCCAATGATATGTTTCGAATATTGGTGTTAATAAACGCCGAGACTACGCCAATTTTGGATAAACCTAACCAAATGCCAATGAATTCTACTCGATTTGTCATGAACAAGCACACAACGTCTCCATGTCTATAACCAGCATTCCAAAATACTTGTGCTACTCTATTGGCATATTCGTTCAACTAAAATGTATATAAATAATAATGAAGTTACATAATACATAATGTTCTTTCATTATTTGTAATTATATTATAATAAAGGTGATGATGGTTTTTTTGATAGTGATAATTATTATAATAAACACCTAGATCAGTGTAAAACGCATGAAGTTAGTTGCGAATGAAAAAGTAATAATTAATAATTAAAGAGTTTTAATATTTTTATTATAAAAATACAGCAAAATTGTAAGAATATTTATTCAGATTTAATTATATATCATAATTAAACTATATTTTCCATGAGTGATAGATATGTAAAGCTTTTTACTCTTTTATACCTCTTTTATGTATATATCTACTCTAAATTTATTTTTTATATGCTATTAGTAAATTATGAAAGACAGAATTATGCAAGTGTTTTTTTGTTAAGCATTTGGTACTGTTTATTAGCTGAGTGCGACGCTCAAAAACTACCCGTTTTCTAACACAACTGCGCTACACTCTTCGCGCGTTTCTTAAATTATTATTTTTAAATCCGAACCTAACGTAAACAATTGAATCATTTACACCATTGTATTCGGTTAGGTTTTGGTTTGAACAGTAAATGGACGCAACTGCCAAATATGTACACACACATTACGGTAGTGTCACGCAGTTGGGGTATAAAACCAGATGTTTTTGATCGTTGCGCCTTGTTAATTAACAAATAGCAAACATTTGACCTACGATACTTATTTCTCAGTGTATAGTTCATGTTTATATTTTTAAAAGAAAATTCCACTTAAAATTATTGATATTTTTATCGTAATTATGTTTCAAAACATGCCAGTTAAGCAAATAAACAGCTATTGACACGACGGCATAATATAAACAATAATCAGCGGTTCTTAAAATCGCTAGTCGTGGAATATTTTAAAATGTAACAAACGATTAGATTCTTTTATTACAATATTCGAGGATACTTAAATATATTTGCTCTTGTTTTTGAACCTTTATTTATATTTATTTAAATTTAAAAAAATATTGGAACACAGCTTCATTTTTTAGCAATTAATCAAAATGAAAAAAAAATAATAAAAATATAATCTAAGAAGTTTGAGATGAAAGTAATGAAGACATTGCTCTAAATAAATAAATCATATCAAAACAAAATATTTATAAATTGCGATTAGAAATTTATTTTGGGCAGAAATTTTAAGGCAGATCAAAGATAAGATTACTATAGCTTAAAATATAATTACATTGCCCTCTTAAAATATTTTCTGATCTACACTTTTGACAGCAACAAATTCTAATATCTGAACGAACAAAAAAAAAATTTTCTGCATCACCACCGAGGCATTACAATTTAAAATAATTATACGGTGAGAATATTTGAGACAGATTTATATATAGTGGTGTTATATAACCAATTTCCATATATTTTGAGGAAATTGGTTTGCAATGAATTATGATAATGTGAATATGTTCCAAAAATTTCGAGCAGAGTGGTTAAACGAATCTCAATATTTTGATAAAATACATAAAAAGCAAATAATTATAAAAAAATAATAAATCGAATGTGGATCTTTAAATATTTTTTATAGCTAGATTTCCATTAAAAAATTGTCTAAAATACAAGAAGTTTAAAATCTGAAGTTATATCATTTTGATTAATACATACATCTTTAAAAGTCCAGGTTTGATCCTCAAACATAAAACACGTTTTTCCAGGACTCTTTGCAACATTCTGTTCAAACAAACTGGATACTGTTTCATTGTGCTTCAACCAATATTTATAGTTTAATAGTATTGTGATGAAGTGTTTTAAAAATCTGAAATATCAATACATACAGTGTATTCTTAAAGTCGTTATTGTTACAATATCTATAGAATAATATTATTATTTTAAATAAACATTACCTTATATCGCGTGGGAAAGTTTTTACGATGATATAAATATTTTTTAAGTTATAAACTATATACGTTATTATAACAGTGAATATGACAGTAATGTAACAGTTCACACAGCCAATATTATTTAGCAGATACATATTTGTTTATTGAACAAAATTATGAAGGACCATAAACGTCGGCCGTTTTAACTATACTGACAATAATTCACGATTGTTGTTATCAATAACTAATTGGTATCAGAGTTATTCGGCAGTGACAGTTTGTTATATGTAGACTTCTATAATGAAAAGGTCGAGGGGTTGTACTGGATTATGCAGAGGCTATCGCAAGAGTTATCAAAGAGGTTATTGTCTTTATACACAATAACATTAAAGTATATCTTGATTGATAGTGCAGCCGTACTGAGTGTCTTAATCATAACATTTAGTCTCATCTCCAAATCGATACGATTATTTAACGTAATGATTAAAATGTGTTAAGACAATAATCGTATTTGATAATTTGGCAATCCAAAGATAGGAAATACACAGTTGAATGGTTTAAGTTTCTGACTATTAACTTGAAAGACCTAGGTTCGAATCCCATATGGACATTAGTGTTTTTAAATTTCTCTCGTATCTGGGAAATTGGAATTACTACTATTGTGATTATTATTTAATTATAATTCCGATCGATCATCACAGATTAGGTTTACCTAGTTTTTCCCAATCTCATGGATGAATATTGTGATGATTAATTAAAAATCGAGCTAGGTCATATATATATGGTATTGAATATTCTCTAATAATGAGCTAATACAGCTCGTATTGAATATCTAATATGAATTAAAAATTAATAAATAAAAATATATGGTGTGTAATATAATTTAATTTAAAATAAATAAGGTACTTATGGGTATATAGTGTAGTAATTAAATTTTACTTCAATAATAATATTATATGTATAAACAAATATGAAAATTTAAAATAAACCTATATATGTCAATTTATAAATTATTTTCTATGTTCTGATTCAAAATTGTATCAACAATATTTTGGTGTATTTACAATTGAAAAGAATTAAAAGTCGATACATACTATACAATGGTGCCTTGACTTACGAGTTTAATTCGTTCCGTGACGGAGCTTGTAACTCAAATTACTCATATGTGAAATCAAATTTTCCCATTCAAATGAATTGAAATACCATTAATCCATTTTAATTAGGAACATTTAAATGGATTAATGGCAATTGAAATGGTAAATACATACAACCTAAATTAAAATGATAAAGTTGTTTTTTTAAGTTACACAATATGTTTATTTGCTCGTATGTCAAGACATTGCACGAGTCAATTATTTTAAATTGCTCATATATCGAAATACTCGGAGGTCAAGCTACTAGTAAGTCCTGTATTTCTTAAATTTGGTCTTATTGTTTGTCATAATTATTTATAAAAATATATTATATTGAAATATGTTTGTTTCGACAAATGTTGAAGCAATAGTGATGGCATTGAAATGAAAATTCAGTAAATAAAATTTGTAAAATATAACTTTAATGAGATGATAGATGTCATCTAATATGTCATATAATAATGCTTAATATAACACCTAAGTATCTACTAAATGATTATGTTTTATAAATGGTGATCCAACTTCAGTTTCCAAACTTTTTTTAAGAAAACACAAATTTAATGATATTTTCGGATTTTATTTTAATAATCGAACTTTTGATCTATTTCATTAATTAATAATAATAACATCAATTAAATGGCCATCTCTGGACCTTTTGCAGCAGTCGATCCTTTCGATGACTTTTTTGTACATTTCGGGCGGTATCTCAACTATAACTTGGCGAATGTTGGTCTTTAGGTGCTCCACCTTTCAAGTTTGTTGGTGTAGACACAATCCCACAAAAAAATCCAGCAGCGTTAAGTTGCTGAATTTATCCTACGCGTTCTACTGATACCAATCATTTGACATACATATGTATACGAAAGAGGATAAAATGTCTAGAAAGCAATATCGATAAAGCCTTTGAATAGTGAGTTAATTTATAAACATTTGTTAATTTGTTAGTATACACCTGGGAGTGGGCTAATTTTCCATATTTTTCCATAATGATTTCTGTTGTTATTTATTAATTTATTTAAATTATAGAAAAAATAAATGGTTCTTAACGTTTTATGGCTTTAATTTATTTTACTACTTTATTGTATTAGTATGTTTTAATAATGTATTATAAAAAAAATATTTTACATTATTTATTATATGGTATTATTTTCTATAAAACTCATTTAAATCAAATCAAAAAAAATATTATATAAATATAATGTTTTTTATTTATTATTTCTTCTATATATGCAAGTATTATATATAACTATCTGGATACCTCAAAACAGTGAAAGTTCGACCACTGTACATTTACGGCGATTCCGCTCAATTGCGATATACAAATTATCTTCTAATTTCGATATATTGTGGCGATGAGCGTTCAGCTATGATAAATGTCATGTTGTAATATTTTCTAGAAAGTCAGACATTGCGTGGCCTTTATAGTATATCGAGGAATTTTAATATTTCTTCAAATAGCATGCAAATCATATCAATACTTTGGTTCTTAACATGTAATAATATGGTACCGTGAAATATGCCTTACTACTAGAACTAGAACAAACACAAATAAAATCCCTAGGATAGTTATCTAATTCGATGGAATATTAATACTTTCCTTTTGAAAATCCATACAAGTTTATCTTAAGAGTATATGAATATGACTCACCGAGTCTCCGTAGAGACATTTATGTAAATTAACTTATGAGTATCACGCAATATCCTTCTATAGCTGATAGCCGTCGAACTTTAGTTTTTCTCGTGCGTTGCAATTTTACACACTGTTTTGATATTTTTACATATTTGTGAAATCAAACACCCTATTAAATTCATATGTAATATCTGTTTACTCATTCGGTGTATAAGTAATGTTTTCATTTATTTGGAACATTGAGATCCGCCAAAGAAATGTGTTGCCCTCCGCCGCCATCACGTCAGTGTTACCAGAGTGCCGCCTAGTTTTGGTTTTAATAAAATAAAGGCTTCCATTTATGTAAAGGCGCTTTTATTAAAATCATAAACACTTTTTTTCAATCGTTTCACAGTAAAAAAATCCAATTTTTTGTTAATGAATGTAAAGTAAATAAAACCAACATCTCGATTCAAGAGATGTCAGTTTTAGTGTTTATTTTACTCAATTGATAAAATAATGGACTGAGGGAAAGTTACCAGTTATTCACTTGAGTTCTTGAATTCCTTGAATTAAGGTGGATTATTTCAGCAAAACCTAGCCCTAAAGTCGATTGGCTATTTGAAAGCAAATTCAGATTAATTAAATTATCATATCCATTTTAATTGAATTGTGTAAATAAGATAAAAATAAAATATTTGAGATAGATAGACTGAAATAATTTTAGTACGCAATAACAATATTTCGTTTGTTTTTTCAATTATTTTGTACATTGCTCTTCCGTAATTTTATCGTTAATTTATTATTATACTTTAAAGTAATAAGATACACAATGTCTCGTAATAATTGTTCATACTATGTTTTTTATCTATACTATATATTATTAATTAAATCATGCTATCTAAAATTTTTTAACGATTTATTAATTTAATAAAAACTTAGTCTCTTAATAACTAGAAATAAAAATGTTACTCATCGGCATAATTTCAAGAAATAAATTTTATTCATAATTATAACAATTTTCATAATATAAAATATGTTAAATAATTAATAACCAACTTCATATCTTCGGCAGTTTAACACTGACACGTTTATGGATTACACATACAACCAATCTTTTACGCTAAAATAACAACCAACACTTAACCCCCTCATGTTTATTTTTTAATACATAATCACATAAACCTAATAAAAGCTTCTCCTACAACAGTGCAAGGCGCCTATAATAATTTCATTGACTCACATCTCAAAACCGATCATAATCGACTGTATTGTCATAACAATATCGACATTATAGCACCACAATTAAACACAAGTCTTTCAAAATAATTTAAAAATACACAAGCAATTTGTTCGATCGATACGTCATATATAATTATGTATTATGTTTATAAATAATAATCAACAATATTGATTAACATTGAATTTGCATTTATTGATTATTATTTTTGGAATATTTTGTCACGAACAAATGGTAAATTTCATATTAGGAACGATTACAGTGAAATAAATTATATTTTATTTTCTACCGCGTCATATTTTCATATAAAAAATATACTAATCGATAGTCTTTCTACTTAAGTTACTTCTTAATAAAATTCACACGAGTCTGGCAAATGATACAAATACACAGAAGTTGGACATAAAATTTACACAGAAACGTCCGAAAGCATCGACGAACTACAGTGAGCAAAATTTGTCTTAGATCACAGATACGACGCTAATTGTAAAAAAAACTAAAAAAACACGCCATAAGTAGGTTGTTGACTTATAACCTCATATGTCCCGAATTTATTTTATCGTATATATCTTGATCGAGCACAATATACTTTCCACTTTTAGCGTCCATGTAATACAGCTTGTCTTTAATGACACTCGGATTGAATCCGTCTTGCTGAAGATCAGTCTTTTTCATCTTAAAGGTTCCTGTAAAATAATAAAAAATAAATCAGTATGATAATAAAATTCTCGATACATAATTGGAATTATTAAGCCTTATATGTACGAGACTGAGAATATAGTTTTTTTATTATTATTATAGATTAAGCTTTACCTGTTAAATCTACACATTTTAAAACCCTGATAAATACAGGTCGGGCGTAGGGTGGAAGATCTCGTGCTAAGCCAGTAGCCAGTTTTTCAATATCTAATGTTCCTTCAGGGTCGGCGATCCCGCACATTCCAGCGCGCCCCTCAACGTGCGGAACGAGCGCTCCATAAACCACAGCATCCCTATGATCGGCCACTTGTGATACTGCTGCTTCAACCTCGCTCGTCGAAACATTCTCCCCTCGCCACCTGAACGTATCGCCAGTTCTGTCCTTGAAGAACAAGTATCCGAATTCGTCGGCGACTAGAATATCGCCTGATATGAAAGCCGAATCACCGTGACTGAACACATCTCGAACGATTTTCTTCTCGGACGCGCTCTTATCAACGTAGCCCAAGAAAGCTCTAGTTGGATTGCTCGGTTGGATTTTACCGATAAAGACGCCGGGCTCGTTAGGTTGACACATCTGACAGAGACCTTTAGTGTTTCTGACAGGCTCTCCCGTGTGCTCGTCAACTTTGATCAAAGCGATCGGATAGACGTAAGGAATGATCCTGGATACGAAACCTATTGCGCCGACAGTTCCGTCCATGTTAACTGAAAATATAAAATAAATATTATCAATATGGATTAATATAAATTTTTGCAAATTGAATCAAATCAGTTACCAATATTGGCGTTTCCTTCAGTTGCTCCGTAAAACTCGTTTATGATCGGTATGTTGAAACGATCCAGGAACTGTTGCCATATCTGAATTTAACCAATTATTAAGATTAATATTTAATTCCATGTTATTAATTAAAATTAATATATCAAATGTTTATTACCTGAGGCCTTAATCCATTTCCAAACATGAGACGTAACTTGTGTTGCTTATCAGTCGGATTAGACGGTACAGCTAACAAGTATCTACACATCTCGCCTATATAATTAGCAACCTATTAGCAACACGCAAAACAATTAGGCCTTGATTAAAATAGTATAATCTTAATCAAAACTAACCGTGGCATTATATTTAATGCAATCTTTGATGAAGTTGGAGGCAGAAAATTTGTTTCGGATGGCAACAGTCGTACCGTAAATAACTGCTTGTCCGACGGCAGTTATACAACCAGCTGAATGATAAAGCGGCAAAGACGTGTAAACTACGTCTTTCTCATTTATTTTGCACAAATAGTGGATACCACCGCACATAAACATGTACCTGAAATCAAAAATTATATTAAATTACACTAGACTAGATTCATCGAAATTTGTGTTAAGGTGATTTCATGACAAAGATGGAATTAAAAAAACCTTTGTTATTAATGTGCATACAGCGCCATATATGCCAATCGGCAAAACATTGATTAAGCCTCATGTCTTTGAAATGCTTTCTTGGGTAACAGAAAAAACAAATTGCTTAAAAAAACCTATGACAAATGACATCATAAATTCTATAATTAGAGATTGGTCGGCTGATGTTTGGATCAACTCATATAAGAACTCAAGAAAGTGACTTTGCCCTTTGGCCTTCAATTGGATGAAGCGGAATATGCTTTGTGAGATAATCCATTAAAAAAACGTGAACACAAAAGTGCGATAACTCTCATCTCTAAGCCGTGGAATTAATATTTTTTTATATTATTTTTTACATAAGGAAATTGTGTAAAGAATTTGAAACCCAAAACTATAGTTGTTTTTTTGGCCTATCCTGCATATATATTCTAACACTAAAATTACCTTATCATTTCGATTCAAAGATTAGAAGCGACTCCTGCTGCTTTAAAGCAAAAATTGGAACTTTAGAAGAGACATTGGGGGAAACGGATTATGCAATTTGTCATGTTCTTCTTTTTGGATATAAGTGAATTCAAGGCAATATCTAAATCTTTTAATGATTATTTCATTCAAAACCAATTGAGTGTATTCGAAATCTCTTATTTTACTCCCATGTGGTTTTGAGGAATGCCAATAGAAATAATCTATGTGAAATATTAAAAAAAACGACCACTGACTAACCTAACCTAACCTCCCCCTGAAAAAGGCTAAAATGACGTCCCTACTTAAATAATAACGTTTTTTAAAATTACCTCGATTGAGTTATAACTGCTGCCTTTGGTAAGCCAGTCGTTCCGGAAGTATAGATATACAGCAATTTATCATGGAAGGTCCTGTCTGGCGGATGAGCAGGAGGTGTTGTGGAAGCAGATTCCAAAAGTGTCGTCAAATCTTTGGCACCTCTAATGATATCGTCACTCTCAGTCGTTTTGCTGCTACTGCTGCTAGGGCTCCACCGATACAGGGAAATAGTAGAGCTTAAATCGCCGGCAATATCCTTTACAGCTATAATTAGAATTGCATTGAAATTAGAAACACATTATTAAAAAAGATATAAAAAGAAAGAAAATGTAAAACCTTGTTCGTATTCTTCAGCATATATTAAAGCGTCACATTGTCCAACTGTTATGGAGTGTAACAAGGGTTTCGTGCGTTGCTGGTTATTAATGAGAGGTACTACTACCCCTAAGCGAGCCAATCCCAACCAAATTGCTGGGTATTGGGCGCAGTTTCCGGCCATCAATCCGATAGCTTGTCCTTTTCTATAGCCGTGCGCTTTAAAGACGTTAGCTATACGATAGCTGTATTCTTGCACCTGAAATGGTATTAAATATTATTAATATTTCAAAGATTTTGTAATAAAATAATACACAACACTATGTTAAACACCATTGAGCCGAAAGAAAAGATAGGGAATTAGTTTGCAAAATTAATAAACTAGAATCAAGATTGTTCATATATTCACACAGCCTCATTAATCACGAATTTTGTGGATGTGGACTTGAGGTAAAGGAAGAATCGTTATAACAAAGGTAGTAATATAAATAAACAGTATGCATCTAATTTTTCGATGCTTCTATATGGTCAGATACCGGGTTATATAGAAACTAAGGATAGACACATTTGAAATGTGGTATTAAAGAACCGAACTTGGTGTCTCTTCTAATGAAAGAAAAACATATATTAATTACATCTATTCAGTTTGGAAATTTATTTTCCATTTGAATAGACGTTATGGATTAATTATGTAATCAACGTTTTACTGAGGAATATTATTATGAAATAAAAATTTATGTTATTGAGTTGGCCACTAATATTCTCAATATTTTGTGTAAGATTGTCACTGGCGATGAAAAGTATATTGTATACCACAAGAATTGAAATTTGCAAAACACGTTGATTGACCTTACAAATTCGACCTTTGATAAATTATCATTTTGAATGTCCAAACATTGACCTGGATATATGGGTGCACCATGACAAAATTTAAACTCGTAAGAAGGTCGCCCAAGACAATATACACCGCAGAGTGTGGCATCAGTTACATATTAATCGTACTGTGAATTACAATTGTTGTATAACAAGTGGTGAATCACATTTAGCAAATGGACGTGTGTAGAATTTAAAAGAGGAGCGGATTGAATCAATCACCTTTGCGTAGCTCCAGACTTCGTCGGCGTACAAGAAGCAGGGCCTGTCCGGATGCTTAGCCGTTGCGGCGTCGAAGATGTCGGGCAGTGTCATCTTGTGTTTGGTGTAGTACTGCACTTGACGCAGCAGCTTGATGTAGGCCCATAATCCTCTGGGAAAAAAAAAACAGTGAGATTAGAATAATTTTCAGCGCTCTGTGTGACACCTAGATGGATCTAGTTTTTAATTATGTATTTAGTAGGTTTGTGTGTGTTGATAAATATAATATTAATCCTTTAAAAAATATTAAAGTGCAGCCATAAATAAGCAAAATACCCAATCTTGTTTACTTATATATGAGGCAAGCATTTGACAACGATGAGCATCAATGATGATCACCGACAGCTTTCTAACCGATAGATAAGAATAAAATAAGATGGTATTTTTTGAAGTGAATAAACGCTAAGAATATTGTATTGGGTTATATGAAAAGAATAAAGTTTTAAATCAGCGAGTCCAGTATTTAAAAAATCTAAATTGAGTATCTTATGGTACTCCAATTCATAAAACAGATTGTTAATCATTCAACTTTTGCGTTTTAGTCTGATGTATGAAGCCATCTTTAGATATTTCGCTGTCGTTCGTAGGCGGTTCTGTCTTTTTCATCATTTGTGGTGACTCATTGCTAATAGTATGTTATTTTATGAAACTGTTACATCCTTTCCTTCTATGGGATGTGAGCAGCAACGGAATGACTAAAAAAATGTTTCATAAAGACAAACAAAAGTACCTGTTAAAAAATAAGCAAAAATCTGACCAAACCATGCATGTAAAACGTAATATAACTCATATGTTAACCTACCCTAACCAACCATATACATATATAAAAATAATATATTACATTGAAGTTTAAAAAACACTGGCAAAACGCACTTTTTAAACATTTGCGACAATTCTGCGCGCATACGAATAAAACCACTTACAAAACCGTCTAGGTTTATACAAAACAGAAGACCGTGTGCTATTACTGCAGTTAGCAATATTCGAAAAAATATCTAAAATCATAACGCTGCGCGATCTTTACTCTTTTTATTTAAAAATGTATTATTTTAAAAAATATGTGTGGCTAAATGCCACTTTTTTAAAAAAAAAACTAAATTATTTGTATGTAAATTTTCTAGAATGTAAAATTTTCGCGCTGGATGGTCAAATACACTTTCACGATTTTTTTAGAAACACGTAATATATGGGCGCTTTAGGCTATTAATTATAATTTAACTACATTTTCTGAAAATGTTACCGACCCCTGTATTAGTCAATTTGTATAATGCGTAATAATAAAAATAAATTATTAGTGACAAAAATATTGTTTTCAACATCGAGCGTGAGACTGAAATTGGTC